>NC_050523.1:6787363-6838051 GCF_002922805.2 Oryzias melastigma
AAAAAAAAAAAAAAAAAAAATTGGGAATTTTTTCTTGTAACTTTGTTTTTTTTCCTCAAAATTTTACAGTTTTATTCTAATAAATATACATTTTTTAATGTTATGGTGCCCTAATACTACGTAGTATTTTTTAAGTATGTTCTCACTGTTTCCATTAAAATGTACGCTCGTAATATTGTGCGTTTTAATCTTATCTGCATTGTTGCTAAGTGAAAATAAGTTGGAAATAACTTAAAATATTCTTTCATATTGCCGCTTCCAAAGCAGGATTATGATGAAAAGACTGTTGTGCACGAGAACTCCAATTTACAGAAATATAGATGATGAAATATACATGTTACAGCAAGCAGGGAAAAATAAAAATAAAAATGTTAAGTAAACAAATAAAACAAATTTTAGCACACAGGTTTAGCAGGTTCAATTATTTTCTATCGTTTTAAGATGAGTTTAGGCTTACATAAACAACATTTCAAGAGTCCAATTTTAAAAATACCTTCTATCCTTCTATCTGTTATTTGTAGAGTTGAAGAAACGTTCCCAGACCTGTCTTTTCCCTGAAACAACTTCCAGCTGTTCTAAGAAAACAACAAGATGTTCCCAAAAAAACATTTCTTCATTAGCAGGGTCTGGTACAGTGCCCCCTGCTGGTTAGACAAGCTGTTGATGCCTCAACAGAAAGCCATCCTTCTCTCCAGATGTTCAAATCACCTCAACTGATTCCTCACAACGTGGATGATTAGTGCGGAGCTGCTGTCGTGTAGCTGATTCTCAAATTCTATCTTTAAGGGAGACTTCAGCCACCATCCAAACACAGGAGTAACTCCAGGGCTCTGGGTGTCCGTATGATTTCCAGATATCCCTAATCGTGGCTGATTACTGTGATCAAGTGTGGCCAGCCAATTAGAAGATGGCAGAGCAAAGTGTGTTGGAAATGTGGTCCTCAGTGCCAAACCACAGATTTAGAGCCCACCTCCCTTTTTCTGCTGCTGAATTGTTGATATTTTGAAAAGTAATCAACCAACATCTGAATCAGTAGGTTTTAGGGTCCAGGAGTTTGTTTTTGGTCTACAGACTTGGAATTAGACTGTAGATTAACATTCCCGTCAAGGATTTCTTGGCACAGGATTCCTGGCATTTTTCATGTTGGGGAGCAACAGGCAGCCCATATCATCACACTACCACAGCCATGATTGACTCAAGTAATATACATATATTTTTAATAACCTTTACAATGATTTTTGTACTTTCTTCATATTGGTTTACTGAGTATTTGTCCAAGATTTAATTATCCAAATGTTTCGTCGAATGTGTTGGTTTTTAGTTTGTAGTGGCTTTCTTCTTGAACTCATGGATCGTGTCTTTGTCCAGATCCTTTTTTATTGCTGAATCATGAATCTTACATGAGTAAAAAGAGATAAATTCTATCAAAAGTCTAAAGAAGCTGTATTTGTTTTTATTTATTTTTTTATTTTTGCTTCTAACTTTTGCAACCTTACCTAAATCATCTTTTGGCAACAGAAAAGATTTTTGGGAAGGCAAAACAGATGGATCATTCCTTTAGCTTATAGGCAGGGGTTAAAGTAAGCCAGAGTGGTCCGGCGTTCCAGTAAAACAACTGGAGTTGGAACCCCACTCTGGCTGGAGAGATTTCGCAGTATAGCACATGTCAGAAGGTGCGGTCACTCTTATGGAAGAATAAAATGAAAATTGACACTCATGCTGTGAGCAGGCAGCGCTTTATTTGGATGTTTGCAATGTTTTTAGTGGCCCATCGGCCAGTTGATTAAATGCTCTGGATCTCGCAATACATCCTCATTCCCGACTTGTCACATATTGATGTTTATGACCGAGTCACTTTCTTGGGTGTCCCCAACTCATCTTTTTGTTTGTTTGTTTTTTTGACCGGTCCAGTACTGGGACATAAAGTGCACCAGTACCCTAACCCGGGACCCACTCACGACTGGTACCTGTTCTGGTTTAGTACTGTGTCTGATACCGGTTCAGGTCTGGTACCGGGTCTGGAACTGCCTCCAGTGCCAGTTTAGGGTACCAGTACTGCATCCCGAGGGTTGCTGACCAGCACAGCCAGCACGTTAAAAGATAATGAGTTGGGGAAACCCAAAACGTCAATATGTGACAACTTGGGAATGCCAACGTGTTGTCCGTAAACAAGTCCAATGCGCATGGGCATGCATTTCAAAGGAAAAAAGAAAATGAAGAAAAAATGAATCAGGTGTTTAAGCTGAAGATCCAAAGTGAGATGAAGATGTGCAGGCCAAATCTTCAAGAGAAAAGGAGAGATGCAAGTTGCATGAAAGTGCCACTGAGACACCAGGGCCATGTAGCAAAGGTGACTTCTCTATATTGCCAGATTATCCTTCAATCTGGACAAAATAACAACATCTTTGTCCAAAATTGAATGCTTGGCTATCAGAAATGCCACAGTGTCAAAGATCTTGGATTGTCTGTGGTGGTAATGTCGGTGATGGGAAGGGGGTGGGGTTGTACCGACATAACAAAAAATCTACTTTCACCCCTGCTTATAGATAATGCAGAGACCTCTCATAAATTAAACTTCATGAGGACGCATGCACATGGATGTTGTGGAGACCGGGCCTTACCTTGGCCGGAGTCTCCCTGGTAGTTTCTGAGTCTGACCAGCGGTGTTTGAGTTGGGAGGAGCTGGGCACACATTCACAGAACGTCTGCATGGGACAAACAGACAAGGGCCACCAGTGTTGGTGTTTGTTCAAGTCACATGTGCAATCAAGCATGCAAGCACATGCGCACAAACTCTCGTCATGCACAAGTACGCACAAGGGAGGATGTCGGATTTGGATTCTGAAAAAGTGAAGTCGCCGCATGCATTTTGCAAGCCAAACACTCATGTTTAATACCAGATCATTGTTGGGAGATAAATGGTACTCAAGCTGATAAACAAAATCCTCCTACGCTCAAAAATACACACCGACAAAGAGGCGTTTACATCACCAATCAGAAAACTCAATAGTTTATGACAAGCTAAACCATTTTTTCTAGAAATTGCTTTGCAATACCCAACTGAAAAATATCCTCTATTGTGTGGGGAAAAAAAGAGAAGAAGTGTTTTTAACTGTGGCTGAGTGTGAGGGATGTGCGAGCAAGAGTTAACTCATGCAAGTTAATGTGGGCGTTTGCATGCAATATCTGAACAATAAATGCTCCACTATATGAGCCAATTTATGCTTGCATGTGCATTTGACTAAGAAGTTCTCGCTTCAGCGCAGATAAAAGCAGAGTAATTATGAAAGCAGCAGCTTTCTAACTGCACCAAGTTAGCAGCTCGTACCGTGACCTTAAACACTTCTGCTCACACTGTGGAATTGCTCAATTAGCCTGGGACAATAACGCGAACACAGAAACACACAACTGTCTACGAGAAGCCACGGCTAAACATTAGCAATTAATGTAATAGAATGTGTTTTTCTTTTCAAGTAACTTATTCTTGCAAGCTACTAAAACTTGGTGCTCTTGCTACATACTTTTTAATCCACCTTGCAAGATTGTCTCTCCACCTATAAACCCTTGAACATCACAGATGTTCCTAGGACACATACCTTTCATAATTCTTTTATGCGGTCAAAGTAAATCGAAAAATCTTGACATGGCAAACAGCTTTTTATATATTGGGTTTGCACTGATAGACAACACATTATAAGTGTTGCACAATGGCCCGAAAGCTGCTTTTCCCCACTGCAGAAAGGTTTAAAAGTTAGGGCAATAGAAAAAATGTCAACAAGGAAATCCAAATTCTTTCCCTACCCCTACGGCTTCACCCTACCCCTCCAATTGTAGATGCATTTGGAGGGGTACGGTTGTCCAAAATAGTTTTTTTTTTAAGGGCTAACTTTCGCAGGATGCAGTTCCTTCTGCCATGAACTAAAGTAGCCGACTGGAGACTTTTGATGACATACTCGAGTGGTAGTAACATACGAATTTGAAGACACCATTTTCCATAACTCTCCATGTGGAGGGCAATATGTAGGGGTAGGGACAAGCTGTAGGGGTAGGGGAAGAATTCGGACTCAACCTGGAACTTAAGCTTTGGTGTAGAAGGGTTAAAGTCAATCATCTTTTGATCGATTTTTTAACAGTTCCCAGACATTTGCCTCAGACTTGGGGACAAGACTATTGGCGCATATACCCCCATTTTCCATAATCAATTTGTTAACTCTCCCGCTAGTTTACAGCCACAAACAACCCAACTTGACATTACAGGTACAACAAAAATGACAAGCAATATCTGAGCTATCCAGCTGTACAGCTTTGATCTAGACGCCACCTCGGCACCGTGGCACAGCGAGATGGCCCTGGTTCAAATTCCCGCTGGGATCTTTCTGTGTAAACCGTGAAAGCATAGGTTTTCTCCGGACAATCCGGCTTCTTCCTTGAGTCCAAAAAGCCAACACATTCTCATCCTCAAGTTGTCACATACTGACGTTTGGTTAAGTCACTTTTTAACTTTTGGGTGTCCCCAATTCATTGTTTTTTGATGTACTGGCTGTTCGTAGAGTTAAGGGTCTGCAACCCTCAGGACGTGGTACCAGACGTGGACTGGTCATCCGTATCCTAACCCTAACACGGTAACAGATGTGGTAGCGGACCCAAACCAGTAGCAGATGTGGTACCAGGCAAGAACCAGGCCCAGACGGGAACCAGTACTGGGTTAGGGTTTGCGTCCCGGTACTGGACCAGTTCTGGTTTTCGCCCCGGGGGTTGGGGACCTGTGATTTCAAGAGAACAGCGAGCACGTCAAAAAACAACCAGTTCAGAATACGGCCAAAACATACATTTTTGATGAGTCCTCACCTAAATATCAATGTGTGATGAGTCGGGAGTAAGAATGTGTTGGAAAAACATGCTTCACAGGTTGAATGGCTACTCTAAAGTCTGCCTGTGTGAGTGTGTGTGAGAAAGATTGTGTGACCTGCGACTGACTGGCCACCTGTCCAGGGTATACCCCACCTTTACCCAACAGTAACCAGGACAGGTTCCGGTAACCTTGGGTTCCCAAAAGGGATATGCTGTAGGGGTTTAGGAGGAGAATGGATGGATGGTTGCCAGCTTGGACGAGGAAAACTAAAACTATACGTTCCTTTTATAGATGTCACACCTACAGTCTTTATCCAAAGGCATTTTTTGACTGCACCTAATTCGTGATTTGAATAAAGAAATACAGAGTCTTTAAAATAGTTTGTGTATCAACTTGACCTAAAAATGTCTTCTTTTTTCTTTCAGCTGCTCCCTTTAGGGGTCATCACAGCAAATCATATGCCCACATCCAAAAATATGCACTGCATCAACCACCCAAATTGCCTTTTTTACGTTTGTCTTCTTCTAGGCCTCTTTCCTGGCAGCTCTAACCTCAGCATCCTCTTACCAACCACAATCCCTGTCCCTCCTCTGAACAAGTTCAATCCATCTCCCTCTGGCTTTCCCACACTCTGGACCGTTGACCCTAAGCACTTTGAGTCCTCCACCTTCTTCACCTCTGTTCCCTGTATCTTCACCATTCTACTGAGTCCCTCTCAATTACACACTGGTACTCTGTCTTACTGTGGCTGACCTTCATTCCTCTCCTTCTCCGGAGCTAAGCTCCACCTCTCTAGATGTTCTTCCACCTGCTCCCTATTCTCACAAAGTCATCTGAAAACTCCACTAGTCCACAGAGAATTCTGTCTAACTTCATCTGCGAGTCTCTCCATCACCACAGCAAACAAGAAGGAGCTCAAAGCTGATCCTTGATGCAATGCCACCTCCACCTTAAATCACAAATGTCCTGCTCAACTTTGGCGTACCTCTCTGCGACTCCAGACTTCCTCATCCAAACCACAGCTCCTCTCTCTGTATCCTGTCATAGCCTTTCTATAGAATCTACAAAGACACAATGCAGCTCCTTCTGACCTTCTTTGTACTTATCCAGAAGCTTCCCTAAGGCAAGTATTGCATCTGTGGTTCTCTTCCTTACCATGAAACTGTAATGTTGCTCATAGATGCTCACTTCTGACCTCAGCCTTGCTTCCACTTCTCTTTCCCATAACGTCATTGTGCGACTCATCAGCTTTCTTCCTCTGTCAGTGGTTAAAGGTTACAGTTTCAGAGACTTTCTCGTTTTTCTCAACCACAAAAATGTACAATACACAGTAGGATTCGAAGCCTTAGTTATTCATTGTCTCATAACCATAGAAAGAGATATGTTCTTTTTTTCAGGTGATTGCATCACATGTTAAGTATGTGAAGACATTTTGTTAGAGAACATTTTTGCTTTGAGATAAATACAAAAAGCTGTGTATTAAATATTTTAAATTCCCACTCCAATCATCTTTTGATCTATTGTAGAATTGTTCCCAGTGGTCTTTTAATTAGGATTATGCTGTTTTTAGGCAAATTAATAGTGTTCTAGGGCATAGTTTCTGCAAAGCGGCAGGAGTTAAAAAAAATTTGCCTCTGATTTTTGGGCGGTACAGTTGGCAAGGAGCATCCCCGCAACCCCTCCTCCAGTTCTCTGTTTACATACTCTCCTGCTTGCTTACAGCCTCTCACACCCCCAACTAAGCATTACTGGTGCAACAAAAATGGCGAGGAAAATTGGAGCCAGATCCCAGCTCGAACGAGGAAGACATACATGGATCTAGTCGTCTACAAGTGGAGCAGAGAGCTTGTGACCCACCTAGTGTATTTTCATGGTCACAAATATATTCGTCAAACTGCCTGATCCTGATTTACAACAGTTTAAATAAAGAAATACTCAGAAATGCAGTTTTTATCTTAAATGAAGAACATGTTAAAACACTGAAAAACCATTTGCATCAAAAGAAACAGAAAAAAATGTTTATATATATATTTTTTTTGTTTAAAGCCAGTTATTAATCGTAGGATTATTTTTATGTATCTTAGACCAGTGGTCCCCAACCACCGGGCCGCGGACCGGTACCGGGCCGCAGACCAATTGCCACCGGGCCTCGGAAGAATTTAGGGACTTTTTTTTGAGTCAGAAATCTTTTATTTTGAAAATCAACCGGATTCTCTCGATTATACTGAGCGCTAAAAGCAGTCCAGCGGCGTGCCAAACGAGAAAAGCTGCATGTGGAACCTTTCTCCGCGAATGGATGGGATTAGTGCAGCGACAGAAGAACAGACGGAAAACAACTGCGGTCAAGTGAGCCGCTGTTCGCTCAGCCGCGGTCAAGCCAGCCGCGCTACGAAATAGTCATGCGCCCGTATTACACGGTTTACGGCAGAGCATGAAACTCGGTTGAAGAGCTTTCTGTTGGAGCATTAGAATGTCAGATGTGCTCGGAGTAAAATGCAAAAGAAATAAAATTCTATAACAAAACTACGTATTCTATCAGTGCATATTTGTACTAATAATCTGTTATTTATTATGTCCTTTCTAAAAAGAAATGTTTAGAGTTTTCAGTAATGAAGTTAAATAAAGTCATTTAAAAAATAAATGAGTCCATAATTCCACGCCTTAAACAGAAAATGCTTGTTCTACAGGTCACCCTCTATCACCTCTAGAAGACTTTTGTACTTTTACTGCTTATTTTTGAAAAAATAGTAGTCAAACTTTGCATTTTTGACAAGAAATAAGTCAAAATAGCCATTTTGGAATTTGAATAAAACGATTTTGATCCATAATTCCAGGCATTGGACACTATATGTTTGTTGTACAGGTCACCCTCTATTACATCTCCAAGACTTTTGTTCTTTTACTGTATAGTTTTTGAAAAAATAGTAGTTAAACTTTGCATTTTTGACGAGAAATAAGTCAAAATAGGGGCTTGGACACTATATGCTTGTTGTACTTGTTGTTGTTATGCTTGTTCTATTACCTTACAATTACCTTACAAAGACTTATGTACTTTTCCCCCCCCCCCCCGACCGGGCCGCGGAATAACTCCACACTGGCTGACCGGTCCACAGCCCCAAAAAGGTTGGGGGCCACTGTCTTAGACATTTATTGTTTTGGGAACGAACTGCTATTTTCAGACACTCTTGGGTGTGTGAATCCACCTATAGCATTTTCCTTCAGTGACAATGTATGAAATGCATGTAACTGTCATTGTGAGATTTTTGTGGAAAGGTAATGATGATCCCACTTTTTCATACTCTGCATAACATTTGGTTTTGCAGAATTTGATTGTTTTTCCTTTTTAACAGCTGTAACTGTAACTGGAAAAGACACTTTCTAAATAATTGTGAAATGTTCTTTGATTTAACTCTGAGCCGCCAAAACTTCTCTAATCCTTTTTGACCAAATTATATATTTTTTACTGTGTTGCAGGGATTCTCTTCTTCTGGTAAAAACAATCAACAGGGGAATAATAAGCACAGCTTAGATAAAGCCATGCAGTAATTGTGTGGGTCTTAACAAGACTTTAAACAGGCTGTAGAGCTGCTTAGTGATTATCTTTGAACTCTGCATATAAAGTCATTTAAAAAAGAAGAAGCCGACCATATCATGATTAATTTTGGAAAAGTGACAGAAGGCAAAAACTAAAAAAGTCCCTCTGACTAAGTTCCCGGAAGTAAAATAAGCAAAAAACAGCTTCTACTTGTCAAATTAACCATTAGCATCAATACAATCCTGATATTTAAGCAGATTTTGGTTGATACATCAGGTTTGAAAGCACAAAAAAGACAATAGAACAAATGTATAGAAGTGCATACTACTTAGCGCAAAGTGACAGCTTTAAAGTTAATGTAGAAGATTCTTATTACCTTAGAAAATATGTTCAATGCGTCTAAAAAGTGCTCCTGAAATGGGAAATTTTAATAGATTTTTTTCTATGAGCTACATCAATAAATGATTTTAATTTCAGTACATTTTACAAATTTAATCCTGTAAAGCTCACTAAATCAAAGACTTGACAAAAAGTTACAATTGTTGTTTTCTAAACCCTTTGATGAAACATTTGCATTGTCATTTTTTATGAGTAACAGATAGTATCAATTATGACATGTTAGGTGATTTGTTAAGTATTTAGTCACAACAATGTTAGTTTTAGATGCAAAAATATTGACATGAGTGTTCAGGGGGGAAAAGAACGCACTGATTCAAATTTGATCCATAGATTTTTTTATATGATCTAACTGTATTATAAAGAGTAAATTATCAACAAATGTTCATTTTTCCAATACAGAGTAGTTGTTGAAAAATAATAAATTAAATATTCTCACCACAAAGTTTAGAACATTAGCTAAACTTTTCCCACCAAAAGTGTGTGTGAGATTTCATGGAGGCAGCCATTTTGAAATGACCAGGAAAAGCTCCTCTACTGCCCCTAGTGGAATGTTAACAGACTACAAATTTGAAAACCAAGCTTCATATATTGGGTTTAAAAAAAAAATTGGAATCATGTTTATTGTTTAATGCTGTTCACTTGGTGTAGCTTTTCGTCACTCAAGTGGTTCTCTATAGCATGTTTCCACTGAGCTGTATGGTACGGTCCTGTCCGGTCTGGTTTAGAATAGTTTAGGTAATTCAAAGCCTCATTTCCAGTTAGCAACCTGGTATGGTCCGGTATTTTGAGCATTTCCATTGTAAAATGGACCCATTAAAGAATACAGAACCGTACCTCATGATTGTAGGTCCATTGAAAAGTGGAACAGGACGGTTGGGGCGGAGCCGGTGTTGCCACCCATTGACTGGCAGAAAGTGATGATCACGTTAGAAAGCACCAATAGCTTTAATTATCTCGTCGCCTACAATCTTCTTTCAAACAACATTAAATTCCTGGTATTTTGGTACTTTGTAGAAAGAATTTAATGTTGTTTAAGAGAAGAATGTGGGCGGGAGTCGCCTTCTTTAGTCGTAATTGTCGTGGTTTCACCGTCAGCCACTACCTCCGACCACCAGAGGGAGCCCTTGCCAGAGTTCTAACCCTACTGTCTCCTCACGACTTTTCCCATAAGCCACTGCCAGGGTTTCCTGTCTGCACAGCTGGTTTCCATCATCAATCAGCATTTAAACCCACCTCAGTCACTTCTTCAGCGCGAAGTCTTGTTTTTCCTTGCAGACAGTCTGAGCGTTTACTCTAGTTTACTTTCCCTGGGTTTTGACTCTTGTCTGTTTTCCTTTTTATTCCGCCTTGCTCCTACCGTTTGACTTTAGCCTGGTTTTGTCTACGCCTCTGCCTTGCTCTTTGCCTGTTTATCTCGCCATTAAATCCATGTTTGCACATGGATCCAAACGCTTCATGACAGTTATGACTTTCCGATAATCAACCACATTCAACATTAGCTCCTCATTAGGTCAGTTCTACTTCTTTATGAACCTACAACCAACGAGAGGCTCAAAAATAGTAAAGTTCAGTCCCGACAAATGGATCCGTTTCAGTATGGAAATGCTCAAAATACCGGATTGGACGGGTATTTTGAGTCATAAAAGTTTGAGTTGCTGCATATCGCTGACCAATAATTCACCCTTTCTCTCTTGGTATTTTCTTGCAACGACTTCGACAGCAAAAAAAAAAAAAAAAAAAAGAAGGGATGCAGGAGAGAAAAAAATGTTAAGGCATAGCGGAGGTTGGTGGGTGAGGGGAAGGGGGGGTGCGAGAGAGGTGGGCTGAATTCTAATGAGCAGCCTTAGGGTCAGCGATAGAAATCTATGTGTGCTCTGCCTAAAACATTGCAGCTGTCTGAGCTTGCAGTACACAGAGGATCTACAGAGCCGCATCACTAAATAAACAAAGACTCTTCAGAAAACGAGTGAAATCAGCTGCACGGCAAAATACAAGGATTCACATTCAAAGCTTTTTTGTAAATGTTGCATGTTCCTTTACTTTATTTCAAATCAGTGAATACTTTAAAACATCGTCGTACTCCAGGAGGAAGGAACAACAGGGAGAGCGTTCACACAGTCACAGGTGAACTCGCACACACACAACAAAGGTTGTGTGCTGCTGCTGCTGCTGCAACCCACTCAGATTCCTGATGCTCTCCCTTCCCATTACACAGAGCAGCATGTATCAGAGCTTTAGTTTGCTTATCCCCTTGTCTGCTAATGCTCACGTTGGGCTTCTTCCCTGCCTGTGCACACAGGCGTACACACATGCATCACAATGAAACAACAATAAACATGCGGCTTCTCGCTGGGAGTCAAGCTGATGCAGATGCGACCGCTCACTCGTGTTTGTCTGGTCCTAATCTGACTCCTCAAGCTCCACCAACAGAGAGGATTTAAAACCTAATAGAATATGTTGCTTGATATTTGTTGGACCTTACACACCGAATCCTGATTGATGAAAGGCACAGGAGAAGACAAGAAGGGCTTATGGCTTCCCTGGGTGTGGATGGACGTGCATGCTTTTTTTGAGCGTGCCCAAATCTTTCCTGGCGTATTCTAGGAATATTTGGGTCGTTCGGTTGGTTGTTTTTCAGGATCCACGGCGTTAGCTCACTTTGCTGAAAACCTTTGCAAGAATGTGTTTGACAGGGGCTTTAGCAAAGGTGTGCTTAAGCCTTCTGCTCACTAAGCTGCTGATTGAGTGGAAGAGGCTTTGCATATATTGTGGGCTTACTAATCATTTAGCAGGGCTTGCAGACTGCTAAATGAGAGAACTCAGACTGACAGGATCACGGAGGAGAGGACAAAGAAAGGAAAAATGACTTCACAAAGGAGAATAAAGTGCACAGGGATATTTTGTCATGGGGCAGGCTTGAAGCATTTAGCTTAGAGGTGCTTCAAACGTCTTCTAAATATGTAAATTGTAATTGCCACGATCAAACAAACGAATATATACAGCATATAAGAACCGGATAGGAGGACTGCAGCAGTTTCAGAGAAAAAAAAAATATTGCATTTGTCTACAATAAACTACAGCATTCAAGTTAATTGTTCTGCATCTTTAGGTCACATTTTCCTGAATCTTGATTATTGATTTCCATATGCTGTGATAAAGTCTGATGGACAAATCTACAGTACTTTCATAGTCATGTGATTTATTGATACGCAAGAATATTTAATGACCTGCAGCTGTGTTATTAAGGCAGAAATATCAGATCAGAAGTTATGAACCGGAAAATGATCATTTATGTAAACGAAATGGTAAGGTCAGGCCCAAGTGGGATTATACAAGTTCGTTTCCTCACAATTCCCCATCAAGCTATCTATAATTAGATGCCTAGATCCGATACATCTTTGTATGGATGTAAACCGCTGTTGAGTGTTATTTTTAACACACATTTTCTTTACAGATGACCTGAGATTGAATTGGCTTAATACTTTGACAAAAACTGCCCCATGAAATGTGCTAAAATAATTCCAGTTCAAACATTCAAAGCTAAAAACGATCTTCAGAATTTGATACCATGTTTTTTTGTAATGCTCCAATATCGCTTGGTAACAGCTACTTAGCAAAAGCAGACTTGAGTATTGATGTTCCAACCAGAATGCAGAGCTTCTTTCCCTCCGTGTGCCTCGTGTTTCAGGCTCATGAGCTCTTTGGTATCAACATTTCAGAGCCCATTTGTGCCCGTACACAGCAGTGACAGTTACTCATTCACTCTTATTTTCTCCAGCAGCTTTTTTCTGCTAGAGCCTATCCAAACCATCACAGGCTGACAGATGGGGGACATGTCACCAGTCCAACCATGGAGCTGTGCACAGACACACAAACCTCCAACAGACTCAAACTATCTGAAGTTCAGTTTTGAATCTACTGTTTATCCAAGAAGAACAATTTTGCAATAAGGATTTATAGAATTTGAAGAAGAGTTACCTTAATGATTTGCTTTAACACCATCAAAGTGTGAGTTTGATGTCAATCGCACAGATGTACACCGACTATTCTCTGATCTCATTCAAAGAATTCTAAATGGTGAAGATCAAGTATTGACTGGAGTTTTTCTGCCAAACTGCTTTCTGAAAATCAGCAACTGGGACAAAGTAAAGTGAATGTTTTGTTGGGTCTATACCATTGGCAAATACCAAAAAAAAGACCCACATCTATTATTAAGATTTCAATATAAATTGGGGTGGGGGTGGTTGGGGTTATTAAAGGAGACTATAGTAAAGAAAACCTGTTTGAGCTGGAATTTCTTGAAGACGGGACACAACTGGAAGAAATTCGGTATTCTGCATCTAAAATGAAAGTGTTTTTGCTGATCATCACCAGCTCAGTGGAGAAAATGAGTGTTGTTGTTCGACTGGGGAGGGGGCTGGCAGAGCAGAGTCTTCCTGGAGGGGGCGGTTCACATCGTGCTGACATCAGCAACATAGGACCCGCTCGTTTTCGTGGGTATGGGAGGGGCTGCTGCAGATAGCGCAGGTTTTTAGAAGATTACTCTTAAATACATGAACGGATCAAAATGCCGCTTTGGGGTTCTTTATAGTGAGAAATGAACAGCAAAATGTACTTAAAACCTCCAAAAGTAGTATTTTCATAGTATGAACCCTTTAAGAGCCAAGCTGTTCAACACAATCTCATCCCCAAGTCGTCATACACGGACGTTTGGTTAAGAACCCAGTTACTTTTTTGGTGTCCTAAAAGCGTTTTTTTGACGTGCGGGCTGTTTGTAAAATCAAGAGTTCACAACTATCGAGAAGCGGTACTGACTGTGGTACCAGACGTGGTACACATCCAGTACTGATACCCAAATCTGGTACCGGGTACCTAGCCCTAATCCAGAGCCGGACACGGTAGCAGACGCAGTACCAGGGCCGAACCTGGCATTGACGCAAACTGGTACCAAATCAGAGTACCGGTGCGCTCTATGTCCCGGTACTGGACCATTCCAGTTCACGTCCTGGAGGTTGGGGACCTTTGATTTAATGGGAACAGCCAGGAAATAAAAAAAAGACAAGTTGGGGGACATCCGCACGCTTTAATTACTTTAATTTCTGGCGTGGAGGAGTCCTCAACCAAACGTCAATATGCGACGGGTTGGGAGTAAGAATGTGTTGGACTCTTTCTGTATTTTCTGTGTTTTTTTCTTTGTTTTGGTGTATTTCTGTGTTAGTTGGGTATGAGAACCAACTTGTTTATACAACAAGCCATGTAGTGCTTCCATAGTCAACTACACCAAACTCCAGTGAATTTTGTTTTGAACAAAAAAACTACCACCATTTTTTAAGAAAATTAATTCACACTAAAAGAAATACAAAGAAGACTTTACAGCACAGATAACGACATGTCAATATCTAGACTGATACCGAATATCGAAACATCCAAACATACTTCATAGACGGACAAGACTATTAAATGCAATGAAGGTAAATACAAATAAATAAACTTATAGCAAACTTATTGGGAAGATATAATCTGTTGCTACAATCAGACAATATTTAGCATAAAAAAACAATCACTGACACATAAACTATTATATTTAATAGAAATTAATAAACATAAGTGGGATAAGGTGTCCCAATTTGTAAATGTTACACAGGTCTTTTTCTACATTAACATTTGCAAGAGTTTGTATTTTTGCATGTGAAGATATTTATGATTTTCTGTCTTTTGGTTGTTTGATAGCATATACTTTGTTACTTTGCGACATTGTGATTCACTTTGGTGTTTTATTTATTTCTTTTTTTAATACATTTTAACATTGTGTTCTGCGTCTTTGACCTTGTCGATCATTCTCCTCCGAGCCATTTTTCCTGTACAGAATGCGTTCAGCCTGACAGAGTTATATAGTATTTGATCACAAGTGGATCTTTGTTTCATTCTGTAAAATTGTATGTAATTTTCTATGAAAGTTTGAACTTTGAGAATTAAAAAAAAGAGAAAAGTGTGAAAATGTTCATGTCTGAAGTGTATAAAAGTGTAAAAAGTGTGTTGTGAAAGCTTTTAAACCATTGAAACATCTTTGATCCTACTTAGCACATTTCACCTATTGCAGATCATTAAACCAGGCAACACTGTATGTATATATGAATATATTTTTTTATGTTTTTCTATGAAAAAACAGCATTTTCTTTGAGGACTTTCTCAGGACTGTTGTCTAGTTTAATCATACAGCCAAACGCATCCAAACGTGTTGCAGCTGGAACAGACAGTCACTTCAGAGGTGCAGACTGGAATAACATGTGTTGAATAAATTACAACTTTTTGGGTCTCTTTCCTGTAATTTGAAAGCAGGTCTTTAAAAACTCCCGCACTTTCAGAAGCATGGGGTTCAGTGAAAAGCAAACAAGTGGACCGAGTCTACTCGCTTATTGAGAAAAATGTTTTTGGGTGTCAGTCTGACCGCCCTCTAAATGTGAGTATTGTCCTACCCAACCGCAGGAAAAAAAAACAGTAAATCTGTGAAACACAATAACCTGCGTCAGCTGAAATGCATGCATGCAAAGAGAAATGCGCTTCACCTTCAAAAGAAGGCAGCGTGTAGAGGCGATGGTTGGAGGAGAGGGCTGCAGGGATGTGGCGGACGAGTTCAGTCCTAGGAGACAAATCACCTGCTCCACCCTTCACCGCTTGTCCTTGGAGCTCTCTTAGTGAACAAGCTGCTCCTCCTCGCCGGCCCTGAGATGTAGACTAACAAACTGGCATGCAAAAAGCTGTCATTGCAGCCACCATTATAAACAGGCTGTGTGGTTATTTGGGAAGTGAAGAGTTTATTTAAAAAGGTAACTTCTTTGACAGAAAATGTATGTAGCTTTCTCTTTTTAGAAACTATCAAGTTATGAAAGAAAAAAAAGTCACTGTACTGAGGTCATGATGTTTATATATACATATATATATATATTTTTTTATTTTTTTTATTTTTTTATTTTACTATTTCAGAATTAATTTGTTTTTCATAAGCCATGAACTTTTTAATCAAGCAACAACCTAATTATAATTTTAGTGAGTAAATGATGAACTTTTAATGTATTTTTGAGTCGCAAATATTATCATTGCAAATTGATAAATTGTCGGCTCCATCTACCACATTTGTCTTATCTGTAATATCTATCAAATGTATCTGTCTGGAGTGGCTAGCAAGTGAGGAGTGTCTAGATGGAGTTCTAGCTATACACAGCAACGCTAGACACACACAAAGCGCTGGCCACACAAAGACAGAGTGCTAGCTGTACCAACGAATGCTAGCCACACCAAGAAATGCTAGCCACAATAACGAATGCTAGCCGCTCCAACAAATACTAGCTGCTCCAACGAATACTAGCCACGCCAAGAAATGCTAGCCGCTCCAACAAATGTTAGCCACTTCGACGAATGCTAGGCGCTCCAACAAATGCTAGCCACACGCTAGACACACCAACAAATGTTAGCAGCTGCAATGGATGCTCGCTGCGCCAACAAATTCTAGCCGCTTCGACGAATGCCAGGCGCTCCAACGAATGCTAGCCACACCAACAAATGCTAGCAGCTCCAACGGATGCTAGCCGCTCTGACAAATACTAGCCACACCAAGAAATAATAGCTGCTTCAACAAATGTTAGCAGCTGCAACGGATACTCGCCACTCCAACAAATGCTAGCCGCTTCGACAAATGCTAGGCGCTCCAAGAAATGCTAGCCACACCAACAAATGCTAGCAGCTCCAACGGATGCTAGCCACTCTGACAAATACTACCCGCTTCAACAAATGCTAGCCAATCCATAAAATGAAAGCCACTCCGACGAATGCTAGTCGCTCCAACGAATGCTAGCCACTTCATAAAATTATAACCTGTCCCATGAATGCTAGCCGCTCAAACAAATGCTAGCTGCTCCAATGAATGCTAGCCGCTCCAAAAATGATAGCCACTCCAACAAATGCTAGCCGTTCCAACAAATGCTAGCCAGTCTATCAGATTTCTCTCTCATTCATATCTTATTATCTTATCTGTCGTATCTATCATATTTATTTGTCATATCTGTCTATCATATTCATCTATCATATGTATCTGTGTGTCTTCTCTGTCTGTTGTATCTATTGTATTTTTCTGTCTGTCGTATCTGTCTGTGTATCCGTCGTATGATCGTATGTGTCATGTTAGTCCTGTCTGTCCTGTCTGTCTTCTCCCATCCGTCCATCTACTTACTTGGACTTCTACAATATCTACAATATCTACCTGAGCCCTGGGATTTCCTCCGGAGTGCCTTTTTTATTGGCTAGTTGTCCCCATTTGTGCACACAAGGTCTCAAGAGGTTAAATGGACATATATGTGTTATAAATATACATGTTAGCTACACATACATTATCATATCTGGCAGGACTAAAAAAAGGCACTAAAAAGGCTCCGATGGAACTGGAGTCTGACTTTGAGAACTTTTTTTCCTTGAAATCCATGTTAAAAGTCAATTTTGACATTTAAAAAAAATAATGTGTGTTCTGTCTGATGTCAAACATTTTCTTAATGATCAATGCTCTATTTTTTACTCATGACAACTGCACAGAATGAAGATTTTGATTGTATTAAAGTTCAGTTTTGCTGATCGTAGGAACGCATTCTTTTTTTTAAGTAGGCAGACTTCTGGTTAGACTCAACAAAACCATCAATTTAGTTTGCTGGTTACTTCTCAGAAGACAAACTTTAGCCAAAAAACTGAGGGAAAGATCTTTCTTCCAGCGCTTGACAAGGAACTCAAAGCTCACACTGAAACTTTTGAGGAAATACAGCAATCTCAGAACCGAGCGAGAGAAAATGCACCGAGAAATGGCTCAGGACATTGCTCGCCTCAAAATGAAGCTTCAGCTGAGAGGGAACAGATTTTTCAGGTACAGGTGAAGGGCTTGGAAGCTCAGCTAAGAGAAAGAGAAAAAGGAATCCTTCTTAAAGATTGTCTGGATGTTTAAGCTCAGAGTACAGACAATCGATGAGCTCAAGCAGCACAATTTCAAGTCTGTGGATGTCGGAATGAAGGCAAATCGGGACTCTAAAGAAATCCATCAGGAGAGAACAGTCAAAACCTATGAAGGAGTTTCAAAACTCCAGTTTTACAGAAAATCATCGTGGCAATCAAGTGTAGCACGATGGAGAATCTTCCAGACGAGATTAACTGTGTACAAAACATGTTTTTTTCCATTTTTATTTCATTAATACTAATTTGTATGGTGTGCGCATTAACTACAGCCCCTAAATGCAACCCACTTCCTAAAACGTAGCATGTACAGGTTCAGTACTGCTTCAGGACACACAAGAGGAAGGGAAAACACCCATAACTAAAATTAAGTATTAAAAGTAAATATATTTAACACTTACCAAAGCCTGTGGTGTGACTTTAGGTGCTATTTCATGATTTCTCCAAGTTTCTTTTACCCTTAACTCTGGGTAGGTGTTCTATTTTCCTCTTTTTTAAAGGACAAACAAACAGGAAGTGAAATTCTGTGGTGGACTTTAATACTCCTGTCCCCTCCATTTATACCACGACTGAAATTGGCTCTGACCTCCCTGACCCTCAAATGTTCCTCCATCTAATTCTGGCTTTTTTCCCTCACTGTTCTCATGATCATTTGTACCCCACCCTGCATGAAGCCACAGGTGGAGGGAGATTGTTAGTGATCTTGTATTTATTCCATTTTCTAATAATTGCTCCAACAATTGATCTAACCAAGGTGATTTCTTATTTTAGACTGGTTCATCCCAGTTGAGTTTAGGTGTAAAACCTGTCCCTGGTGTCCTTTGACAGCTCTTTGGTCTTGGTGGATTGCTGCAGTCTGACTGTTTAAAGGTGTGGACAGGTGTCTTTTGAACAGATAACCAGGTCAAATAGGTCCCTTTGATACAGGATACAGCATTTAAACGCACCGTTTATACACAAGAGACATGTAAAGAGTCTCACATCTGATTTGTACATATATGTGGTTTTGTGTGTTTGTATCAGACGATTGGTGTATCAGACGTTTTAAAGATGTGTGTGAAGTTAGTTTTAAGCAGTTGTAAATGAAAGTTATTCATAAGTGAATGGTATTTTTGTAATTTTTGTACATATACACAATTTTAATATCCAAGAGTTAGATGAAACATGTGAGTTACAAATAAAAAAATAAACATACACAAACCAGGTAACACCATTTTGACTCCATGTAAGAAGAGCTTCCTAAAGAGGAAGTAACAGGTCAGTAAGTTGCATTTCCATCACAAAGATAAGCAAAACTTGATCAAAATTCTAGAAATGTAAAAAAAAAAACATTTTTCACAATTATGTTTCCATTAAATGAAAATTATGCAAATAAACACAAACCAACGTACATGATAAGTGAACAATACTTTGATTTACAACAGATGCATTCAAACTCCTGCCACAGCACTAGTGCTCATCATCAAAGGAGACGTCGGCGCCTAATTCAGGCCACGGATCAGCAAACTGCACGGGAGTGGCTACAGATGAAGAGGTTTTGGAAAAAGGAAGTTGGCGATTTTACAGACAATTCCACATGAAACGCTCATCTGATGCGCTGTGTGACGCTGTGGGATCTATCGTGGCGCCCGAAGAGTCACGGTGCAGTCACCGTCGGTCACATGACTCATTTAATTTAAAAAAAATTGTAAATATGCTAATTCAATATGCCTCAAAAACCACCTTCATTCACGGGTGAAAACTTTTTTTTTAAAATTTCAAAAACATTTAGGCAAATTTATTATTTTATTTATTATTGCAAATCCAATACTAATATAGCAAGAGAGGGGCATAATTATTGTTTGTAGGACCTGATACTTGTTTTCTGCACAATTTCACAGAAATATTCTCTAAAAATTGCTCATGCAATGTAATTTCTTATATCCTTTTTTTTCTTTTTTTTTTTTTAAGAGAGAACAAAATGTTACATTTATAAAAAATCATCCTAATGTTGATTTATTTGACATATTTTGGGCTTCGAATCAAATAATTGGAAACAAGAGAAAACATATAAGTTGATTTTTTTTTTTTTTACAGCACATTGCATTGCTGCGTCCTGATTGGCTGCAGAATATTGTCACTCAATCTCCTCTGTCATGTCTCCTGAGCTGTTTGCATTCAGTTTGGCAAATTTACATAAATCCTCTATTACTGTCAAATGATTGCTTTCGTTCCATGATTCTACCCAAAAAAAAATTTATCAAGAGTGTATACTGTGAAGCCTTAAAACATGATAATAGTTGTTAAAAAATAAAGCTGGAAATTTCCGCTTTTGCAGGTTATTTTTAGAACGCAACCCCTGCAATAAATGAGTGACCACTACAGAGAAAATAAAATAAAGAAAAAAAATATATATATATATTTTCTCTTTTAGTTAGTTTGCCTCCACAAATCATAACTGTCTCCAAGAATTTCCTCCTTTATTGGCGAATCTTTTTAATGTAGCTCCAAGTGTAGTATCAGCCAGCACAAATACATTTCACTTGTCTCGACTTAAAATGAAACTTTTATGTTGAAGATGCAAGTGAAGTATGGAGGATTTGAGTAATGATGGCATAAAATGTCAGAAGCATTAAACTCAGGAGCACAAGTGCACATGCACCGGATAGTCATCCTGCAGGGATGCATTCTAATGGGGATTAAAAATGCAGAAACACCACTTTAGTCAAAGTAGAAACATTTTTACTGTACGATGAGTGTTCTGAGGAACACAACTGCCACCATGCTAGTGGGCTTTTTTAAACACATAAACATGAGTGGATCTAGTTTTTGGGGACAAAAGAAAATAGATTCCTCCATGAATTAGAAAGAAGCCAATTATAATGTCGTTTGCTTTTTTTTTTAGTGCCAAAAATAACGTGAATAATTCTCATCAAGGCCTCCTTGGATCTTTTTTTTTTTCTAATTCCCACTTCAGCTTTGCTTTTTTTAAACCGCCGACCACTTTCAGCTGTGATTGCGACTGTAAGCGCTGTCAAGTGCGGCGGTCCAATCATGCAGGCAGCAAGTCTTGAAAAAACCTCGGCACACAAATGCATATTAAACGTGACAAATCATTAAACAGCAAAGTGAACACCTGCCCCACAACTTTGCTATTTTGATCGAAACCTGATAAGAAATTGGACACTTCCTCCAATAGGAGGAACTGAGCAGTCCCCTCTGCTGTATGACTTTGCATATGCAGCTCCATGTGCCAACCATACAGGAACTCATAAATAATACATGCACGTTAGGGATACTGGTGTTTTCAGCTACCTTGCAGAATGAATAATGCTCAAGTGGCACGTTGGGATATTTCTTTGGTCATTATGTCTCTGTCTGTTTTTTCGTAATCATCTGTCTTATTTTGCAATAGAGCCGCCACGATTAGTCGACTAATCGACTATTAAAATAGTTGACGACTAACTTAATAGTTGATAAATCGTGACTTTATATTACATGTAGTCAGAGAGTAGTAAAGTTGCAAGTTATGATGGCATTCTGCTAGCTTTTTGGACTATTTTGGCATTTATTAAAGTTTTTTTTAGGATATTTTAGAGTTTAGCTAATAGTTCAGCTACATGCTAGCCGTCTTGGCTACTTTAGGATTTTTTTTTTTTTTTTTGTATTTTTAGGCTAATTTGGTTTAGCTGAAATTTCGGCTGAATGCTAGCCGTTTTGGCTAATTTAGTCTTTTTTCCTTTTCAGGCTATTTTGGAGTTTAACTAATATTTTAGCTACATGCTAGCTATTTTGGCTAACTTAGTCTTTTCGTGTTTTAGGCTATTTTGGACTTCAGCTAATATTTCAGCTACATGCTAGTTGTTTTGGCTAATTTAGGATTTTTTTCTCTGTTTTGGCTAATTTTGGAGTTTAGCTCAAATTTCAGCTGAATGCTAGCTTTTTGGCTAATTTAGGTTTATTTGCTTTTTAGGCTATTTTGGAGTTTAGCTAATATTTTAGCTACGTGCTAGCTATTTTGGCTAATTTAGTCTTTTCGTTTTTTTAGGCTATTTTGGACTTCAGCTAATATTTCAGCTACATGCTAGCTGTTTTAGCTAATTTATGTTTTTTTCGGGTTTTTTAGGCTATTTTGGTCTTTAGCTTATATCTGAACTGAATTCTAGCTGTTTTGGCTAATTTAGGCTTATTTGCTTTTTAGGCTATTTTTGGAATTTAGCTAATATTTTAGCTACATGCCAGCTATTTTGGCTAACTAAGGCTTTTTTTTAGTTTTTTAGGCTATTTTGGAGTTTAGCAAATATTTCAGCTACATGCTAGCTGTTTTGGCTAATTTAAGATTTTTAAGTATTTTTGGGCCAATTTTCAAGTTTAGCTAAATATTCAGCTGAATGCAAGCTTTTTTGGCTAATTTAAGCTTTTTAGGCTATTATGGAGTTTAGCTAATATTTTAGCTACGTGCTAGCTATATTGGCTAACTTAGGCTTTTTTCAGTTTTTTAGGCTAATTTGGCATTTAGGCTATAAACTTCAGGGTTTTCAGCTATTATCTTCAGCGATTTTAGCTATCAGTTTCAGCATCTTCAGCTATCATCACTAGCATCTTCAGCAGCCAACACCATTCACACTAGCATTATCGTAGTTAATGCTATATGTCTAGTTATTAGTTATTTTAAAGCTCATGATGGTTAAGATGTGCGTTTAACATCACCTCACCATGACCCGATTAGTTGACTAATTGGAAAAAATAATCGGTGATTAGTTGACTGATAAAATAATCATTTGTGGCAGCCCTATTGTGCAAGTTTGAGACAGTGCAGGTGATACTGAGAATCCCAGCAAGAGTTCAGCGTCGAGATCAAGGATTTTGTGAGACGCAAACGTGATTTTTGGCTGCTTGACTCATGCCGTCTGTGGATATGTGTGTGCACGTGTGTGGGAGTTGGAGTGGAGATGTGCAGCGTTTCATCTGTGTGTGTTTTTTTGCACCAGTATGTGCTTTGGTGCACGCGCTAACGGATTTCGTGGTTGAGGACTATTGGGTGGCAAGTGCTTCATGCTCACTCTCTCCCTGAAGGGAATCTGTGTTGTAGTAGAAATTGGTCTTTTAAGGTCATGGACTGAAATGAACAAAAGTTTCCCACTAAAAATAAAACACTTTAAAGAAAAAAATAATAAAATAACACCCACAAAGAGCAGCATCTCTGCGCTTAATGTCTTCTACAAGAAAACGAAGCAAAATCAAGATAAATGACTCAACAGAGGAAGATTAAAACTTCATAAACCCTCTATCCTTGGCTTTTTTTGTTTGTTCAAGAAATCTTTTCCCTCTGGATAAAAATGTGTAAATATTTTTTTCATACTTTTCAGAGTAGGGAGGTGTAACATACCAGCATTGCAGTGCTATAACTGGGATTACTCATAAATACAAAAGCAATTTTCTCGATAGGAGCCCCACTTTAAAGAAGGCATTCAAAATTTCTGTGCTCAACAACCTTTCATACACTACCGCCAATGAGTGCAATGCTCGCTACAAAAATGTGCCGCACATTATGGAGAGCCTCTCCATACATTGTGTGTGTGTGTGGGGGGGTTCATTCACAGGTTTTCAAGAGCATCACAATCCCCCGGTGAGGCAAATATATTAATATAAAAGTTGAGAATTACAGTCTCAGTGAAAGAAGATGCTGACTTTTAAAAAGAAAACAAGCTTCAGATGTTAATCGAATCCAAGTTCCTGTTTAGGAAGTGAAAAACACAAAATTATTACAAATGTGGTGCTGCTAGTTTACCTGTATCTACTAAAAACCTTTAGGCTCAGAATTTAGATAGACATGTCCTCATTGAACTGAACTGATGTGCCTCAAAAATACATTTTTTGTTTGATTTTAGTTGTTACATCAAATCTCTTCTTTTTCCTGCTTTACTTGTCCTTAGCCCAATTTCCAATTATTACTCTCTCATAGATCCAGTCTGGAGTGTTAATATAGGTTCAAAAAGATTATGATCAAATTTTAGTTTAGCCTTAGATACAAAAGTGGTTTATACAAATATACTCCTTTTGTTTGTCCAAAGCTGCACAGCTACCCTAGTGTAGTAGAATCAGTAAAATCTCTCCACCACAAGAGGCCGAAAACTGTTTTGTTGCTCAGCTGCTGGTCAGAACAAAATGAAAAATAAATAACATAAAAGATTTAGCTTTGAAGAAATATAGGGGTCAAATTATCTCGTTAATCGTGATTTATTATTCACAGACAAATTATCGAGTTGTTGTTGTTGTTTTGTTCTTGTGTTTTTTGTTTCGTTTTTTCTTAATTCCTCAAGATTAAAAATAAAAAAGCCTATCCTGTTCTTGGTGTTAAAGTAATTGTAGACATTTGATCTTTTATTGTGCCACAATATCGAGAATTTGAATGAAAATACAGCAAAATTAGGCATTTTAAAGCAATTACTAGGTTAAAAATATTTTTAAATAAGATTGATTAATTAGATGAGTTATTCACAGGTCACTATTAATTAATCACACAAGAAATGAATTGCATGACAGGACTAAATAAATATAGGAGTATATTCAAATACACCCCTCCATAGTAAACTCCAGGGAGGAGTTTACTTAACCTATTTTCGTTTACTTAGCCTATTTTCTTTAAGCAAACGTAATGCTGTACAAGAAGCAACATTAAGAAACAACTATGTCATCAAAAATATGTTCTAACTAATGTTTTTACGTTGGATTAGACAAAAGTAATTCTTCAGAGTGCCTTCTGGAATTGACGGTGCGTTACTTTGGCACTCAAAACTTCCTTTATATTAATTACATTGATTAATTGACGAAAATATCAGCTGGATGGCTCGGTTGGCTGGGTGTAGCACAAAACCAGGGTACAACTTAGGCAAGACCCTTAATGCTACTGCCTAATTGTGTAGCCACAAGAGAGTCCTGTGCCGGTCCCTAGCCCAGATGGACACATTGGTAGCATCAGGCTTAAAAAATATCTGCCAAATCACTTGTACAATAGTGTGGCTGATGGGTTGTGCCAGAAGGTGAACAACAATAAGAAATTGTGGTTCTAGAAAAGTACTAAAATTAGAAACATCATATGTTAGAGTGCTGCAGAAGAACTGGCTCATATCTGAAAAGCTGCAGTCATAAAGAAATGCTGAAGCAGATCTTATTTCAGCTTTTTTTTTTTTCAATGGCCGCCTATTGAAGTAGAAATCCACTAAAAAATAGGCTCTAAATGACCATCTCGCAGATCTCATGGTTTCACACTGTTCAACTGAGCACTTTTCTCTCACACTACAGGATTACTGGAATAGCCAATTCAAGAATTGGGAAACAGAGCTGTCAGCTATGAAGCTAGCAGCTCTCTGCTTCAGTCTAGGAGTCATGCATCGTTCCACATTTAATTCGTAAAAACATTAATTTTTCATAGAGCTAATATATAATTTACAATGATTAATTAGCAGCCTTTTTACGGATTTATTCAAAATGGTAAAATAAAAGAATGTCCTTTTAAGTCCTGAAACTTATTCATCATGGATCCCAACAACATGCCATACTATTGTCATACACCAAATTCCTGACCATAAATCAGCATTTAAATGGATGAGTATGTATGACAGAGTATACACAACAAGATTCTTGTTTATTTATCTATTCATAACAGGTTAAAGGGTTCCAAGCATGTCCCAAGGTTTTATAAGCCCGATAGAAAAGGGTATTGCATGAACCTTGACCCACAATTCAGTCAATTAGCCCATGAAATTTAAATGATAATTTATCTGGGGATACATAGTTAATAGAGGGTAATTTTTAGAAAATATACACATGCACTATTTTTACAGTTCACCATCTGCTGGTTGATGATATGATGCACAGAATCATAAGTTGAACCAGAAACTAATCATATGATATAAAAATATGATTTTTTTTTTTTTATATAAAAATAAGTGACTATTTAGTGTTTTTTTCTATAGTATTTCTTGTATAATTGGTTTTATGAAATTATAGATCTCTGTTTGTAAACCTGGTTCCAAGATTTGGAGAAAGTTAAACTAAAAAAATACACTTTTTATATTCAGCTTCACCTGAAACATGAATTTTTTCTGGTAATAACCTCCACTTCACTCCTAGGACTATAATCACATATCTCGGAGTGGTAGAGATTTCAGTTTTCAGGTGGATCGTGCTCCTGTTCTTAGCCATGGACCTCGCCTCTGGCTCGTTTTAAGTGTGGACACTTTAGATGAAGAGCTGCTCAGCTGGGGACCGTCGATGGAACAGCCATCACCATATGAAGGACTCCACTGATAAAATGTCCTTTGCGGTTCCCTCTGTCCATATTTGTCATTTGTGTGGCTTGTGTTGGGCATGGACCTCGCCTCTGGCTCGTGTTGGGCGTGGACCTCGCCTCTGGCTCATGTTGGGAGTGGACCTCGCCTCTGGCTCATGTTGGGCGTGGACCTCACCTCTGGCTCATTTTGAGTGTGGACCTCGCCTCTGGCTCATTTTGAGTGTGGACCCCGTCTCTGTCTCGTGTTTGGTATGGACCTCGCCTCTGGCTTCTCTTGACTGTGGACCTCACTTCTGGCTCATTTTAAGTGTGGACCCAGTCTCTGTCTCGTGTTGGGTGTGGACCTCGCCTCTGGCTCGTTTTGGGCGTGGACCTCACCTCTGGCTCATTTTAAGTGTGGACCCAGTCTCTGTCTCGTGTTGGGTGTGGACCTCGCCTCTGGCTCATTTTGGGCGTGGACCTCGCCTCTGGCTCATTTTGAGTGTGGACCCCGTCTCTGTCTCGTGTTGGGCATGCACCTCGCCTCTGGCTGGTCTTGACTGTGGACCTCGCCTCTGGCTCATTTTGAGTGTGGACCTCGCTCCCAGCTACGCTCCCAGTTCTATCTGGATGAAGCCCATTTGTTACACTACTTATACATGTAGTTGTGGAGTTAATAAGCTATTTATTTATTTTTTTTAAGCCCTGGTACATCACCTGTCCATCATGGAAGATGATTCCTTCTTCATGCGGACATCCCTGAAGTTTTTTTTTTTTTTTTTCATTAATCAGTTTTTTTAGGAGTGTTTCTTACCGAGAAGGAGGGTCTATTGGCAGAGGTATCTAGTTCAGCTTAGTCTGTTTGGTTTAGTTTAGTAACCAACTTTGTTTATGTTTTGACTGACCTTCTGCCTTTGTACAATTACCCATGTGAAGCTCAATGAGACATACAGTATGTCTTGTGATATTGAATATACTAAAATCCCACTGCATTGGCAACCTAAATGCAAGTTCTTTCACGTGGCATTTTTTAAAAAGGGCTGCATTCATTTTACTGAAGATCTCACTTAACTTTCTAAGAGTTTGCAGCATATATTTAGTTTTTTTTTTTTTGGTTTGAATGAAATAAAACTGTCATTCTTTTTTTTAAATTAACATTTGAAAGGAAGCAGTGAGCACTTCAAAGCAGAGTTTTTACACCGAGAGGGGAAGCTAAATATCAGTTACATGCAGGGTAAACACACAATTACGTACCTAGCAAAAGAACACAAAACTCACCTCATGTCTTTGGGGAATTCTCTGAGGCTAAAAATTAGCCATATCTTCTGAATTATGTAAATGTTCTGCATTGCAAAAACTAATAAGTGCAAATACAAACAATCCAATAGAAGGTTTTACATACTGATTGTGACTTTTAAATTAGCATGTTACCTCCAATCCTGCACATAGTAGAACAGTAAAATCCAGTTTTTCTGCATGTGGAAACTTTAAAAAATACGACAGCAAAAGAACTTAATTAATGCAGCTCTTTACTTGCTGACAATTCCTCTGGAGTTATGAGATTAAACCACTTCATTAGTGTCTGGGGAGACAACAGACGAGATGAGAGAGGCAGAGCTCGGGGGCGAGAGGAATAGGGAGTAAGTGCCTACTTTGTTAGTATTTGAAGGCTTCCAAAGCAGTAATCATAACGCAGAAAAAATGTAATTATTTTCCAAGAAAGCCAGAGGTTGTGGAGAGCGCGCCTGATAGTGATGGGTGACAATCTAATAGACCACAGGTATCGGAAGAGCACGGTTTTTAATTGGTATTTAAAACTGAAGTGGCTTGTCTGAACGCATCTCAGCTCCTTCCTAAACGTGTCAGCTGCAATTGCACCTCCTGATCCCGCCTTGCAGGATGTGACAAATTTGATTAGAGAAAAACTGCGTCACTGTGCATCATCATACAATCTGACAGCCTCCAGTAATAAGCCTGAGGTACTGGGAGTGTTTTAAAAGTAATTAAGCCACTGCTGTGGTTCGCACGTCCCCAGAGACGCTGAAACCGTCTTTCACCGAACTCGCAAACGGACAAAACACACGACTCGAGCGTGTTTCCCTCTGAGTGACTTCATGTTTGCATCATGCAAATTATTTGGATGATAGATAATGAGTGACACAGTCGTAAATCCGCTTTGTCCGGATGAATGCCCCTTTTTACTTTAATTACCACAGATTTTGACGTTTAAAGTGCGCAGAGAGGTATCTCACTCTAAACGACTCCTCTCACGTTGGCTAGAGTGACACACTGAAAGGCTGCCTATAATAGATAAACCACT
Source organism: Oryzias melastigma (assembly GCF_002922805.2). Taxonomy (NCBI): domain Eukaryota; kingdom Metazoa; phylum Chordata; class Actinopteri; order Beloniformes; family Adrianichthyidae; genus Oryzias; species Oryzias melastigma. Next base: position 6,815,712 of record NC_050523.1, read on the forward strand.
TTGCACCTTGTGTCTGCACATCCCAGTGCACTAGTGCCAACACAGCTCATGAAAAAGCTCACATTCTCCGTATGACTCTAGAAGGGTGATCAGCACTTCCACTTAAAGCGTTTGGACTCCTGAAGGATGGATTGGACCTGGAATCAAAGCTCCTGGTATTCAAACATTTTATTTCCTCATCAGTCCACAACTTAAAAAAATAAAACTGGTGTTTTTAACAAGTTCTTGTAGCCTTTTTATTATGATGGACCCATATATGAAGACAATTAATAATAAAACTGCATTTCTCAGTATTTCTTTGTTCCAGGGGTGTCAGGATCCCGGCCTCGAGGCCCAGTCAGTGTGTGTTTTCAACTAACCTGCCATTGAAGTTCCTTATTGGTCAAACACACCTGATCCAGATCACGTAAGCAGTTACGGTATGTCAAAGGCAAAAAAGGTCAAAAGCTTAAAACAGGGGGTTCCGGTCAAGTTCTTCCAGCCCATGATTTTGGGTTCAATTGATGTTTTTTTTTTTTTTTCCTGGCCGGCTCCAGCAGGGGGAGGGACTATTAATTTTCGAGCGCCATAGTTTTTCTCTGTGGCCAGATTCTCTTGGTTTTTGTTGCACCAGTAATGTGAGGTTAGGGATATAAAGGGGCTAGGACAGGAAGTGGGGACAGCCTTCCTCCGGCCTCAACTCAGGTGAATTTCTAACAAACTTCTGCTGCTTTGCTGAAACTATTAATAAAAATGACACAGATTTTTGGGCAAAAAAACGACAATAAAAGACAACTGGGAATCTGTTTAAAGTATCTCAAAAGATTGGTGTGGTTTACTCGATCAACTCCTTCGTGGTCAATTTAAAAGGTTTCATCGTCTGATTAAAATCCCAAATCCATTTTTATTACTTCTCGCTTTATGTGATATATTACAAGAGAAAAACAAACCTATTGGAATTTCAATAAGCTTTTCATGAATTGACATTTAGACCGAGCTACCGCAAACAGAGCCGTGTGGCTGGTGGCATGGGGCCTCTAACAGCGTTTGCTGAGCAGTTTGACGCTTGCAAGCTGTTTTACAGTGACTCGCTTGAAAAATGTCACGAGTAAGCAGAAGTTTTCTCAGTAAGCGCGGGTACAGGGGATGCATTACCATCACCCTCTATTCTCTAATCACTGTTTGACCCATGGCTCAGCTCGAACCAACTTCTAATCATGACAGGGCACATATGGCGGATAATTATTTAGAATAATCTGTTGCTGCGGTGATGACTGATCCTAGGGGCCGTCACACCACGGTCGTGTTCAGCTCAGTGGTTAGAAGCAGTTTACGCTTCTAAAGTGCTGGGGATTAAGGATGTACATTATCACTTTAATCTCCTCTTCAACCTCTTCCATCAGCCAAGCAGCCCCCGCAGAGATACACCCACAGCCACTCAGCGGATCTGCATATGGCCACAAACAAATGTATGTTTCCCGGCTCATGTGTTTTAGGGAAAGCATCCAGAGCAAACTGAAGATTTCATTCTCCCAATAGTGCCGTCCTATCTCGGTAATCCACTTCAATCCTCATCTCCGCCGGCTCCCTCTGGTGTCTCTAAGTGTACGGCCGACGAACTCAACTCTCCGCTGCATGAAATATGAAATTGCTCTGCATCCTAACCGAGAGGGAACAGAAAGATTAGTCACTTTGGGTCTAAGATTGAATGCCCGGGCCTGACCGCGGTTCGGTAGACTGGATCGGTACAGATGGTGCGATTGCTACGTGTGCTCGAGCGCGACTCTCCGAAGCTACCGCGTTAATTATAGGATCCCCCTGTCGCATGCTTTAAAGCAGTGCAGCGTGAGCCACAATGTAAATAAAACTGCAAACCACATCGTGTTTCCTTCTTTTTAATGGCGGATTGGAAACCAATTACAGCCGAGCATTCTCCCACCTGGTGTATTGGGGCGTTTCAATTGCACCTACCTCACAATTGTGAGACACTAAGTAAAAGCACTCATTTACTCAAATTTATTGTAAATGTGCCTGATGGAATTATGATTTATGTCCCTGGTACCCAATGACAAAAACAAGAGTAAAAAACAATGCATTTTATATACACTTGTTAAAAAAAGTTATAAATACAATAAATAAAAACAATTCCTGATATATGTATAACAGCATGCTTTGAATATATGCAATAGTAGATAAGATACTCTGTTTAATGAAAGAAAAAAAAAGTATGTGTATATTTAAATATTATGGTTAGTATTCTATGTATATAGTACATTATGTTAACATAGAATATTGTAATGAGCTTAAACTTATGATTATTATTAAAAGGTCCCAGTACTATAATGGTCAATTTATAAAGAATTATGTCAACATGTTAAAATGACATAGAGCTGTGTTTTATCAGTCAGAGTTCATTTATTAAAATGCAGTAAGATTTATTTCAAATTAATTGTAAGAAAAACAAAAAAAATCTGCATTATAATTGGCACTAAATAGTTCTGAAAATGTTGTCCTAAAAAACAATTCTTTATGTGCACAGAAAACTACACGTTCTTCACGTAAATGTTTATAGAATATCTTCATAAACAACAATTTCAATGACTACTCCTGGTAATCATATGGAACAACAATCATTTTGTGGTTCACTGTTTCATACATTTTTTGCAAACAAATGCATCATTATTTAATATTTTGCTGGCAAAACTTTAAAATTAGCAAAGGACTTAGTTGTTCAAATTTTGACTTAAAAAATACATGAAAAATTGTTGAACATTAAATGCATTTAATGAGTTAGATATTGTTTTAAAGATTTTAATGTATATTAAACACTTTATGGGTTGAGATATATTTAAAAGTGTGTAAAAACATTTTTGAGTTGTAAAAAAATCTTTGGGAGATTTTTTTATTATAAATTGAGAAATATTTATAATTATAAAATTCATTTATAATAATTAAAATCAACTGCAAATGTAATCTTTAATATGTTTTAATTTAAAATACTTAACAATACTTTAATATTTTTGTGTGGGGAAGCCAAAAACCGCCTATCCAACTTATTTTTTATGATTTTCTCGTGATAATGAGATCCACTGTCTCGTTATCAGAAGAAAACTCAAGAAGATAATAAAGAGACACTCGTCAGTTAACCTGCTGTTGGGGGTTTTAGCTAAATAAAAAGAGGGGGCTGGTGCATGAGATGTAATTAAGGCTTTTGAAGGACGTAGATCCAGTAATAAATAAAAACAATAGACTTAAAAACAACTTTCGGGGAACGGTTTCTTTTGCTATTGTTGTTGTTAACTACAAAATAATGAGACTTTAAACAAATTAAGTCTCGAAAAGGGAGAGAGGGATGCTGTAGAGTTCTTCATTATCTCGCCATCATGAAAAAATGTAATTTTTGTGATAATGGGATTGTGGATCTCATTATCACGAGAAAACTGTCAAAAAAAATCTAGGGCAGGCTGTTTACGGCTTTTGTAAATGTGTAATCTGTTGCAAAAATTGTCTTAAATTCTGTGAACTTATAAGGGGTGATAATATCTTGATTAAGAAACTATGTTTTTTAATTTCTATGAAAATAATTGGTAAATTGATGAAAGAATATGTCCACATATTGTGTTAACAAAAGCTAGCAGTGAAGAGATCACAATATGACCTATTGGTTGTTTCCTCCATTTTGTTTTTACAGCTTCAAATTTGATTCTTGTCACCACACAGTCAGATGTTCATGGCGCTTTATTTTTATGCAATACCTCACAATATTTGATATCAATCATCACAATATCTAAATATCTTGAATTTCATCCATCTCTCCAATCCTTGACCTGCTTCTGAAAGTGTGACAGTCACTGTCGCACTTCAGCCATTTAAAATGTAGAGCGCACCACCCATATTTTCTCTCAACCTGATGACTGACGGGGCTTGACCTGGAGGTGAGCGGTGTCAGCCTATCATAGCACAGGTCATCACACTAACTCCCTAACCCTTCATCCAAAGCCTGTCATCTCCGTGCAGCCTCCTCCCCTACATCCACTCTAGCGACACTGGCCTGTGCGACTCAAGAGTTTCTCTCTTCATCTCCACCACATTTGCAATAAATCAATGTAAGCTGAAGGGCTTTAGAAATAGTGCGAGTCTGACTGATTTCTTGTGTTAGCACATTGTAGAAGCTTGTGAAGAGACGCTGCAAGGTTCTATCCTCTAAGTGAAGCCAGGGACTGAAACTAAGTCTGGATTTAGAATCTGAACCAAAACAAGACTAAAAAAAAACACATTTTAGGATTTGTCGGACATTATTTAAGAAGAACAGCTTCTCTCTTTGCTAAATGTTTTTCCAATTTATCAAAACCAAGCTCCAACATACTTTAGCGGCAAATGTCTCCTCATGCACAGTTCATCTATTAGTCATTGCGTCTCCAGAAAGGATTTGACTAGAGGTGGCAGACAAATGGCTCAGACACGGAGCTGCGCTGACAGGCTCTATGTGGGCTTAGACTGCTGCTGCACATTCCTAAATAATCTGTTAGCATGGCGGGAGAAGACAATTTAACATTTCCAAAGCAGATTAAAGATGAAAGGCAAAAGGTATCGCGAGGAAATCATTGTACAGTAAGTTTCAATGTAAGGTTAAGGAACATACTTAGCTTAAATTTTGACAATTCAACATCACATCTCTTTTAACCCTCGCTGCAGCTTGGATTCAATGCAATCCACTAAAAGGATGAAAATTATTAATGTTCATGTCAAGAGGGGACATTTACTTCCAGGTTTTTCTAGATCCTTAACAAATAACTTGTTTTATTGAATCCACAGCTAATTGCCAATAGAACAAAATGCCATTTCAAGACTTTTAACAGGAACCAGTAAAAGGGGTCCTCTTGGTTTCATCTTCTCTACATTGCCTACTTGTCAATTTTAGAATGGATTTTAAAATTTCTGTTCTGATTTTTAGAGCTCTTAATGGGCAGGCACGTAATCATATATCTTCAGTCGTCTGATATGAAGGGCCGTAAAGCTTCAGTCACATCGCCCTCGGCAACACGCATTCAAGCGACCACTCTCAGTGAAAATCTCTCTATATATATGAGCTTCTACGTTCAAAACTCCTAGGTTCACACATATGCACATTTCTATGACGCGAGGTTGACCAATCAGGGACTCAGATTCAGTAGTGACGTACAAGAGCGTCCCTTTTAGCTCAACCATTTAAAAATTGATCATAATGCAAACATTAGTATATGGAGCAAGATTTGCACCACTTTGACATTTTGGTCCAAGTGTCTTCCAACTAACAGACCAGTGCTGGTAAACAGTAGAAAGAGAAAAAGCATCTTCTTGCTGGTCCGGGGTATACTCCATAGACTAAATGAGTCCTAGTCCCGATCCCATCTCCATCTTTGGACCATCGATTTCCAGGATCACCAGATTGACTTCTGGTCACCGCCGGGCCCTTTGGTTATGTCAACAGCCCTCATCAAGTCCCCGCGCTGCAACCGCACAATTACTAACAATCAGACGGTGGCAGTTTGACCACAGCACGGAGTCAAGGGGTAGCGGAGGGTCTAAAATTGGACAACTATTTTGGCGACCTTGAAGACACTGGTGATCCGTCGCTCAATAAATGATCATCTTATTTGATCTCCTGCTGAATTTGCTGAAAAACTTGTGTTTAGGTTGCCATGCAGTGGCTTTTTGGGATATGTGACCTTAGTCGCTCTCAGTGGACTGCAGATGCTGAACATCCGTCGCTGCTGTGATGTCATCAATGTGCGTCTTTGTAGTTCATATCACTGCTATATATATCCAACGAGGTGTTCATTATTACAAATTAATAGGGTACGAGGAGGGCTGACCGCATCAGACAGTACACTGTGGAAAAATATTTATCAATGCATGTAATTTGGTATTAATGAGAAGTTTGTGGTAAATATTTTTAGATTGCTCTGAAAAGTGCTCTATTTTTTTATGTGTTAAAATAGACCACTCTAGACCTGATGTTTTCCTCCAGTGTTTTTGTTGTTGTTGGGGCTCTTTTTTGTTAAATTGGAAAAAATACCCCTTAGTTGTATAAAAGTGAAGGTCTGTTATAATAAACAAAAATTCATAAAGCCACTTTTTTATCCTTATTTTCATCTTTTACTGTGCCACAATGTCATGATTTTAAATAAAAATATCTCAAAATGAGGCTTTTCGACGCTATTATTACATTCAATAAAAATAGATTAATTATATTAATTTTTTATAGGTCATGATAAATGAATCACACAAAAACAATCACATGACGGCACTAAAATAAAGCTTAGTCATTCACCCAACTTATTACTTACTACTGAAGATTTTATTCCTATGGGATTGTTAGACTCAAGACATCAAATAAACTCCAAATAAAGAGTTAAATTACATTTTATGATTCTGCTGGACTTCTAAAAGTAGAATTTCCTAACATCTGAATCACCTATTTTATCATCCACCTCCCCTTAGTTCATTTAAAGCCACTGCAGGTTTCACTTAGTGTCAGATCTTTTTAATCCTCTGATAACCCATTTGCTGTTAAACCACAGGCAAGTGAACTAAATAATACAGAACTTCTGTTGCGATGTGATGTTTTTGCTGGGAAGCCATCTTTCTAAGCAGCCATGAGACTTAAAAAAAAAAAAAAGTCCAATACCATGACAGAGCAAACTCCCATTTGGGAACAACACACCTATATCAGCATCAATCTCCCGCTGGCCAACACGGCCCAGCAGAACACTAACAGCTTCTCTGTAACAACTTCAAAGAAAACAAAGAGCCAGAGGTCTGGAAACAACCTTCAAACTCTTCAAACTTCAATCCGATCAATCAAAAGTGTGATACATTGGAAAATGTTGGGGGGTTTCAGCTACAGCTAACAGGACCCAGAAGACTTGTTCACTACCACAACCTCTCTCGTATGCTTTTTTTGATAGGACAATGAGGACTTACACACATTTAGACAGAATTATTATCAATAATATTTCTGTCACCCCTACAGTCATCACTGTTCTGTGTTGGGCCTCTAAATTATAAACAAGTATTAAAAGGGAAAAAAGCATAAAGTAGTGTAAAAACCCAGAATCTTGCACAGCTTGGTTCTCCAAATCAATGAGGTTAATTATGTCACTTGTGTCATTTGACTCCAAACTGGTTGGTTTGAGCTTCAATCTAGGCAAAATTTCAAATCACATTGTGCTCAATGATAAGATCATGCAAGTATTATTGATTTGCTCTGAGCTGAATGAGATAAATGAATTGATTTTTAATGAAATGGTTGTGTTTAGGCAACACAAACACTTGGAAATTCCTTTTTTCCCACTTTAACAGACAGAAAGAAAACACCTTTTACTTTATTCCAGTGTGAAAAATAGTCTGAGTACAGGCCGGTCAGGAAGGGCAAATTTCGACGATCCAAGGAATTATTATTATACTTTCAACACTGTAGTGAATCACACCAGGGTTTCTTTGTCAGTGAATCAAAAATGTATGATTCCAGGTCCATAAATGGTTAGCTTAACCTAAGGGTCCCCAAACTTCATCCCAGATCCAGCCCACCTCCACATTTGGCCCAGCCCCCCAAACACTATCAGAGACGCACATTTTTTTTTTTTTTTCTCAATCTGGCCAGTTCAAGACCCACGTAAAACGTGACTTTTTATTCCGCCTTTCATCAGTCTGAACTGTGACGGGAAAGGATAGACTATTTATTGGTTTAATTTTTAAAACGTTTTAGTATTTTTTTTTCTGTAAAGAATTCAGAAATTAATTATTTAAAATTAGGTTTTGTGTGGCTTTCTGGAAAGACATAAATGTTTACATTTAGGCTGTGACTGTTGCACTTTTTCTGTCAGCGTTCAAACTGACATCAGAGAAGAAAACAGTTTGGGGGCCTGTCCTGACTTAGCCAAGCTTTCACAGCCAATCGAATGGAAGAGAGAAAAAAAATATATATATATATATTAAGTCCTGTTGAAATGACCCAACTTCATCACTGGGATAAATGAGATAAGAATAAAATCAGAATTAAAGACCCACTTTGATGAAAATAGTGTTTTTGGCATTTTAAATTTTTTTTTGATGGAGGACATATATGAAGAAAATTAGGCTCAAAATTTTTTCTTTATCCAAATTGCTAAAAAAAAAAACAAGTTTCCTCCAGACATCTAAATCCATGTATATTTTTGTTTTCCTCGTCTGAGCTGATATTTGGCTCAAAAAAGTACATCTGGATAGCTCTAAAACTGCTCCTCATATTTTTTTTGCGCCAGTACTGTTAGGTTGGGCCTTTGTGGGGTCTGTAAGATAACAGGAAAAACGTATAAAGAGGGAAGAGGGGCGGGGTTACGTCCAGACCAACAGTCCCTTCCATAGACAGCTGCTGCTCTGCTGAATCTATATCCAAGTAAACAACAAAGATTTTAAAATTTGGGGTAAAAATGACACAATCAAAAGATGATTTAAGTAGATTTTTAAAATTTCTTGTGGAATTTCTGCGCAAAACAACAGAAAAAACAGTGGTTACACTCTTGAACGTAGCATATTTCACCATCACCATTTAAAGGAGGTCTCAACTTGTCTTTTCAAGTCATTTATTGTACCTCTTACTGTTAAATGTTGTACCTTTTAAGACATATTTGACAAACACAGCCTTAGTTGTGAGTGTGTGTGTATTTGACCAACCCAAACTAAAGTTTCTTTGTTTCCTCTGTGTGCATGCCCAGAAAATTCCATATCAGCAGAAAGTATGGCTCTGCAGTAATCAACATTTCTGTACCCAGTCTCATTTAGATTTAGATATTGCACAGAAGTGCAGAATTCACCCAGGAAACAAGACACACAAAATATGCAATAACTATGAGCTCTGGAGCTGCGGTGACTCCAGGAGGTCAGCAGCTATAAGATGTAAGGAGAATAATTTAGAAAACCCAGAGCTTTTCACAGATCCACTAAAGCCAACGATAAAAAGATTAAATTCCCTCTATTTTCTGACTGATTCAATGCTTGAATGTTTTACACTCAAGGATCTGGAATAACAACATACACTATGAGGTCTACAACGCTCATTTATTTAAATGTGCCACTTTCCCCGGCGCTTCTGAGTAATGACGCTCGCGTTCCCGCATTGAATTTTTGATGATAAATAAATAATGGATGTTAGTGGATAAGTATGATAATATATTAGCCATGAGTTTGTCATGACTGCTTGATATGTGAGCAGTAATAAATACATCTTTATATCTGATGCTGATTCCCTGTTGGCCTATCTAACTCTTAGTATATTTTATGTTGCGAGTCTCTGGGTCCCAAAAGTTAGGTACATTCCTTATGCTTCTGCCACTCATGTTACACATCTAATACCTTTTTACTAATTCATTTCTTTTACCGTATTATAAATTAAAAGCTGATTTTTTCTCAACTCTCTGTAAGTTGCTTGTTATAATTATGACTCATAGCTGCTTTTTAAAAATTATTTCCAATTGTTTTCCTTAAAAGATAATTTGATTTTGCTGTGCAAATTAATTTTGATTAAATGCTGATTTGCTTGATTTGTTCAAGGAAATCCAGACACTGATTCATAAATATAAACAGAGCGGAGAGAGAAGCTCTGGAGTATAAAAAAACCAATAAAAACTTAAATGCACGACTTACACAGTAAAAAGTAGAGTCTGTGTTATTTTATTGTATAAACTACAGTATATCTTGTTGCTTCTGCATTAAATATTTACCTTAGAAATGCAATAATCTCAACAAACATCACATTAGTGTGATATGATGCAACCATTGCCTTCTCTTTCTGAAACTGAGGGATTCAACTGTCAGAAAAGTGTTGTAGCTAAAAGTAAACTAAATAAAAAAAAATCTGTGAAATAATCTCCTTTAAATGTAAGGTTAACAATCCATCCATCCAAACTTGATCTTTTTTGGGGTCATTAAGATGCTGCATGGAGCCTGTTCTGTCAGGATCAAACGCAGGACAAAGAAAAGTCTCAATAAAGTCCTTGTTTATTACAACTCCAAAGGAATCCGTGAAGGCTAGAAGGCTTGTGGTCCTTGTGAAGCTGATAAGAAGATTTGGCGACATGTGGCAGGAGAGCTAAAACAGGAGGAGCCATGAAGAAGGAGAACCAGGTGGAAGAAGAAAGCGAAGGAAACAAAAAGTAAACATAAAAAACTGAATTTTGCCTATTTTTTGGCACGAAGAAAAGCAAAAATATAAACAGAATCTATCTAATTTGATTCTTTTTTTATAACCAATGTTGTGCAGCACAAGATAATATGTGCTTTTAACTCATACAAGATCAAACTTTTTACCAAAGTTTTGCTTTGCAGCTAAAATCTGTGCATTCTGGATGTAGCGTTGAGCAAACAAAACATCTTCAAGTCATCAGGGATGTAAAAACCTACATAGTTTATTATCTACGTGTACCTCAGACATCAATTTATAAATTTAACTAATATAAATTAAATAATAGGTAATGCTTACTTTTAAAAAATTCTATTTTATGTTTCTTTACATATTTATTTGTTCTTTTTTCCCCTCTTTGTCCTCAGTTTGGGGTTGGACCTTGGTAGTCTTCGTTTGCAGGCTTTGTTTATTTGTTTTGGTTAGGCAACCCGGACTCAGATGGTCGCCATGTCTGGGTCAGCAGTCTTCCTGACTTATTTTATGTTTGGCCAACGAGAGATTAAAGAGCCACATGTGGATCTGGAGCCGCAGGTTGCAGACTCCTGGTATATGATAATAATAATGTACTAATATTATTTAATTCCATAAAGTTTCTTAAACAAATGAAAAGAGACAGTATTTAGTTCTGGAAGAGGAAAAGTTGGCGTATCTAGAGAGCCCTTCACAAGTGGGGCAAGAACAGAGGAAGTAGATTGATGGGCGGATTGGGGAAGCATCTGTTGCAGTGAGGAGGAGATGTGTCAAACGGCTAAGCCGCTGATTTATCTGTTCATCTGCATTCCAGCCCTCTCCGACGGTCATGAGCTCTGGGTAATGACAGAAGGAACGGGACTGAGAATACAAGAGACTGGAAGAGTACTCTCCAAAGGGTGGCTGGGCTCATGCATAGGGATGGGGGTAAGCAGCTCAGTTATGTGGATGAATTCCCGACTTCTCAACAATGAATGAGAGAAGACTTTTTTTTTTTTGCAGGGACATGTTGTCAGGATACCCTCTAGCAAAGAGGTTTTTCTTTTTTCTGGGAGAAGGTCTTGAAGTGCATCTATGACCTACATTGATAATAGTATAACTCTGTTAGCCTGAGTAGAGATCTGTATCTAATTGAATAAATGAAAATAAATTAAAAGTCTGGCCTTATGTATTCGGATAGATGGAATTTGTATGAATTGTCTTGAACGAATGAATGAAAATTGTACATACACTGAGATTGATTGACAGGTAAGTGTCAAATCCGCAGCTTGTGGTTTTTAATGTTTACTCTTAGACTGGCAAATAGTGAGACTCTTTCCAAGGTCAGGTCATGCCAAAGACTGTTAAAATGGGACTTAATGCTCCCCTGGACGGCATGCAGCAAGAGGAATCGGATTAGGGGTGGGGAAAGTTCAGCGTTTACCGAGCGCTCACTGCTCCCTCAGGGGAAAACACGGAAAAGAAATTCCACAAACTCAGTTTTGAAACAAAAAGAAGCTCTTTAAATTTGGTCGATAGAAATCTACGGGTCACATGACCAAACCTGACATCTACTTATACACAGTTTGAAACTTAGTTAAAGGAATTTTTGGGACAAAGTTTAAAAAAATTTACCTCTAAAGGAGGGGAGTCAAACATAGATGTTATAATCTGGCCCAGTAATGAAGAGAAAAACATAAGGATTTTTGAAAAAAAAAAAAAAGAAGAAACAGCAAGTTTGTATCCCATTCTTGTGGCGAATTATGCTAGGTTTACACTGGTCGTGGAAGCGTTGCGAAAAGCATCCCCAAAGTGCTGTGAAGCGGGATGCGCGGAGTGGGACCGCGTAGTTTTGCGTCTGGTGTGAACTACACCATAGGTTAACATGGCGCCAAATGGAAGCGACCTCCCTTCAGCGGCACTTCTCTATCCATTGTGAACCAGGAGGTTTGGCTCTTTAAAGAAATGACCGCAATCTGCAATTCTGCCACTAGGGGAAGCAAAGGAAACGCAAGACAGGAATAACAAGAGATCAAGAAATGAACATAATAAGCAATATATTAACACGTGATTGAGCCACTAGGTTTTTTTAAAGCATTTGTTTCCAACTGAGAAAAAAAGTAAACAAAAACAAAGCTACAAATAACAAGTTGACCGACTGTGAATTATTTTGCTATTATGTTACTGGCCCCGCCCACTTGACATGAGACAGGTTGAATATGGCCCCTAAACCAAAATGAGTTTGTCACCCCTGCTCTAAAGTGTTTATAGGAAGAAAATCTATTCCATAAATTGTTTTCAACAATAACTTTAATGACTTTATCGCTTAAGTTAATTAATATTTTAGCTTTCCCATTACGGTAAGAATTGGTGCACGCCCCCTAATTATACAATCATGTTTCTTTCCAATTGTTTGTGCCATAAATGACAAGAAAAATGTGACGTAGGTCAAGATATTGTAAAACTTTGACAAAAACAGAAGGAAAAGCCTCAATGAACCAACAGTGGAGCAGATGCCACATTAGCGCCGCTATTTTAAAGTCAGCTGTGACTCGCTGCCAGGCATTATCTGTTATCCTGCAGAGTCGAGTGTGAATGTGTTTTTTTAAAGACTGCACTCCACATCCATGGATATATCTCCGCATATGTAATAGGTCGGGTAAAGTAAGTGTTAATTAAACTCATAAATATTGTACAACGTTTTCCAGCTCTAATCAATGCCTCTAAGAATGTCTATGTGGTCTTAAATCCTAGAAACCAATCATAAAGGAAAGTGTGCCCACTCTTTTGTTGATTAAAAATGGAACAGAAAGAAAGAAGGAAGTGATATAGAAATACTCAGGAAGTCTGGAAATGTCACATCCCTATTTGATCCGGACTCTCGCATTACAAGAACAGAGCTCCTTACCTCTTTGATAGAAATCACCAGACGGAAATTGAACACTTCTCGGCACACGTGTGAAGTAAAATGGTTTGGGCTAGTTGTCCATCAAGATGACAGAGCCGTCTCGCTCTCATCCTTCTGCCTCATCTCCAGCCCACTCCTCCACTTCCATCTGCACACCTCTTATTTACCTGTCAAAAGTCATTTCCAATTTATTTCCAATAATTATTTGGCAGATAAAACACATTAGAAGTCCTCCAGGGTAAAATTCACTTTTGTTTCTTTGTGAAAGTTATCTATATGGAACTTTTTTTTTTTATCCTCTTAGCAAACTGCAGCTGCTGACTCATACATGCTGAATTCCCGATTCTCCCTCTCTACTACACTTGTAGCTCTTCTGCACTAAATTTCTTGACCATGAGGTCTTCTTCTTGACACATCAGTCAATACACACTCTGGAATGGAGAGCATAACTTTTCTTGGTTTCTTTCATCACGGAGAGGCCAACAGCATTCATAATTCTTCATGCAATGAGGTGTTTTTTTTTAAAAAAGGTTTAAATGTTCCTATAAAGGTTTTATGATTCACGCAATGATCATTATTACCAAGATGCCTCTTTGCAAGTAGTATCAGTTTTCTGATATGCAACATATTTTTTTACAGCTAACAGGGTGATCATATAATAAACTGAAGTCTGAGAGGCAGAAATCTTTCCTGCAGAGAGAAAATCCAAACCTCTGTAAAAAGCAATTATTCAATTCATCTGCACTAACATGACTTTTATGAAGCTTATATTTTATCCTGAGAGGTGCAAAACTATAAAAAAAAACCTCAAAAGTTAACCGCACATGCCGACAAATTGGGCTGCGAAGATTTGCTGACGTGATCCATTCATGTTATATTTCAGTTTTTCTGTAGTAAATTGAATTTGCTGTTTTATTTGCATACTTGAAGAGTGAAATGGGGGAAAAGGAAGGTAGAAAACAAAAAAGCATCACAGGGAAAATGAATGATTGAAAGGAAAAATATTTTTTTATCAAGTTCAAAAGAATATTTAATAAAAAAAAAATAAACAATTTTTTGGCCAAAATTAAACTCAACCTTGTGAGCCTTTAATTAAGAAAAGGTTGTTTCATCAACATTTTTATCAAATCTTCCCTGAAAAATGAGAAACACTGGAGCATTTAAGAAAATTTTTATAATTTTTTTCCTTTAAAATTATTATTTTGTATCAAGTTACATTTTTTAGTTAACTCAACATTTTAATTGGATAAAAACCAACAATATTAAGGGTTACAAATTGTAGAACTTTTGTTAGTTGCTCCAATGTTTCACTTTTTTTCAGTTCATGAGTTAATTTTGTTTCCAAAAGTGTCAAAGTGTTTGAGTGCAAGGTTGAGTGAAGAGGGACTCACATTTTCTCTGTTTCTTTACATGTTCTTATCGCTATGAGCAGCAGGTTGTGAGCTAACTATACCATCGGGGTAACAGGGAGCAGAAATGAACTCCTCCAGCTGGTAGTTGGGGGCGTCCCGTTGGGGGAGAGTTGAAAGCCACCCGGAAGGGGATTTGAGGAAAGTCACTATTCCATCACATCGCGACAACCCAGCTGAAGTGGTTTGGACATGTGGTGATAAATGCCTCCCGGACTCCCATGCTGGACAACTTAGTATTTTTTTTAGCTAGCTTCTGAGTTTTCTAGGACTTGGCGATAACAAAAATCTTTGCTCTTTTTACAACAAATTCGAATTCTGATTTTAGTATTTTTTTTTCTTCCTCTTTACCTTCTTAAGCAAGAATTCTAAATAAATTTAACAAAAACTCTTATTATAACATTAGTTTGTGAGCTGACCTGAACTCAAAGTGAAACTAAATAGAAACTGTATAAAGGCTTGTAAAACAATGTGGCATCTCAAACAATACAGTTTTAACAAAAATTTTTGCAGCTCAAGGTAGATCATACACAACAGTCTTTACAAATTAAAAAATCAGAAATTCAAACAAATTTTGCGGCTTGTTGTTCCAAATCTTGAGTCACAAAATCAAACTTGGATGTTATACATGTTGACGAATGCAGGTTCTTGAACACACTTTCAGTATATATTGTTCACAGTGGACCGTCACTACCCAATACTAGTGCATGTACCGTGTCGGGACGTGATTCCCTCTCCTAAAACGTCTCCCTAGAGTTCTATTTTATTTGAAGAAGTACAAATTTACCATTTAATTGGAGATGGAGAAGACCTGGAGACCATTTTCTCTGCAGTCCCACCACATGGGGTTGCTACACGGTCTTCACTCGTGGTCTGATTCAAACCCCCCCTTTGTCTCAAGGTCTTCAAGGCCCGCAGGGGGGTGTCATCACCAGCACAAACACTTACAGATCACTGGATGCCTTCACACCAGAAGTGAACATAACCAATGCAACTGATCCCATGCAGACGTACACACCTGTTTCACTCCTGCTTCACTCCTGCCTCTTAGAAAAACATGAACGTGTAATATCAAGTAATTAGGAATATAAAAAGTATTGGAAATACAAGTAAATAAAAAAACAGTAATAAACAAATTTATAAAGATGCCTAAAAATTAAATCTGTATGAACAAATTTGACAAAAGTATATGTAAAGCTTTCATGAAAATACATTAAGTTTTTATGACAGTAAAATCCTACAACCTACAGTTGGAAGAGGTTTGGTACCAAATATCAAAGTGGTACAAGACTCTTGCAAATCTTGCAGCTTTCTCTCCCACAGCTCTATTCGGATATAAGAAAGGCTTGGTTTCTGGCCAGGAACAAACTATGGTTCCCACTTTAATGAAAAAGGACACTACTTGTACCTCACTATCAAATCAGAGTCCCTGACTGATCCAAGTTCATCTGGTTTAACTTTCAACGCACATTCATGTGTTTTGAATGTGGAAGCCCAAAATGCTCATATACTATGTGCATTTACAGACTTTTCATTGAACGTGGTCGGTTGAACGCCAAACCAAACGTGAACGAAGAACTGAAGAAACTATTTCTTTTATGGGAACAATTTCCTCTCAGCTAGTTGTCATTTTAACGCCTGTGCATTACAAGAGACAGTGGTCTGGGCTCATCTTACTCTGGAAAAAAAAATAATTTAGATTTTCCGCAAAATAAATCTTATTTTTGTTAAAATTCATTTATCGCCCAGCCCTAACAAAAATAGTAAGAGTTAGATCCTCAACATAAACCTACTTAAGCACAAGTCAATGCGTGGAATAAAATGATGGATTGATAGTGAATACTTGTAAAAATAAAATAAATCATGTTGGCAAAAGTCCATTAGGGGGTTTAAGGTGGAAGTATTTCCCCAAAGCTGAAGTCCACACTTGGTGTGGTTGAAAAGTCGAAAAAGTCCCTTACAGGAAATACCCGTTTGTAAATGTGGTTTATGTACTTCTGAAACTGTTGTTCAAAAGTATAATGTAACAACAGTTGCACAGGTGAGAAAAAAACAGTTTATTTATAGTAATTATTATTTGTACTTCCTTTCACTCATCAGTTTCCTGTTTGGTACGGATTAAAACATGCTTTAGGCACCAAGAAAACAAAGTATGAGTTTAATTTCTGCTCCCGTCTGATGAAAATGATCCACTACAGCACAGAAGCTGTGTCTCAACACCTGGAGCTGAACTGAGGGAATATGTTGGCTTATGGAAGTATAGATCTGACTAAATTACAGGAAATTCTGGAAGATAAAAACGTTCCGTAAGAACCAGAATAAAAAAATACATCTCAAAACACAAATCCAAACCCTAATGTGGCTATAAAGGCACTTTTAGGAGACAACAGCCATTTAGGGCTATAAAACTGTTGCTTTTGTGCCACTATTTGTGCTGGTTGAAAAAATGTAAAACAAAATATTATGCAAATGATCAATCTTAAAACTGAAGCTATATTTATTTAGGTGCTTAGATGGACATACACAGAACAGAACATGCTTTTGAGAGTCTAAATGATTCTAATACCATCTTTGGAATGGATTAAATAGGCAGCAAGTTGGTGCTGGTTCAAGTCAATGACCATAACACAAAAATGTATGACCATATGGATCATTAGTTTCTCCAGAGACACTTTAAAGTATCTTTGGGAAGTCTTTGGAAGTGATTTTCTTGGTAGAATATTATGTACCATGTATAAATGTTCACTGATCTGTAATGTGTGGATGCATCAGAATGGAGCAGAGCAGGAAGATTGAGGCCTACATCATAGCTACGAGTTGTTTCCTGATTCACTATGATTTTAAATAAATAGCATACAGAAATTCAATTTTGAGCTTTATTTTTCCAACATATATCTTCCATAATCAGTAAAATACCACAAAAAAGTTCAAAAAACACTAAAAACACAAAGTTTGCTTGGAGTGGGCCTTTAAGTAGTAATATTTCCAATTTATTTTGCTTTTACTTTTTATTAGTAAAATTTATTTGATTAAAAATGAGTTAATCTCTTGTTATTATGAAGAGTAAACTGATGCCCAGATATGTAAAAATATGTCAATACTTGTAAAAAAAAATGCTCTTGAAGTACAAAGAAGTGATGATTAATTTGTTTTTTTCAATATTTGATTGTATAATCTAGAAAATAAGAACAGTATATATACTTGTCATCAAAGTGTTGATAGTTTTCAAAAGCTGCTGATTGATGTGTTTCAGAGCAGCAGCCTCTGCTTCGACTGGTCCTAAATGGTTTGCTTTGGCACTTCAACAAATAGCGCTACACCCCTGCTCAAATGGGACCTTGTGTGATTCATAGCATTCATCCCACCTCATCCTTTCAATCTGTTAGTTTAGTCTTGTTTCTACACCCCGGCTCTTACAGTACTCAGTTTTTGTTGCTATTCATCTGCTTTCATTGAGCTCTCTTTCTTTCTCGTCACTCTCCTCCCCTGCCTCCGCCGCCTCTCTCAAGGCCTTTCAGCCACCAGACAACTGACACTGAAAGGTTCTGTTCCCATGTGTCAGCAAGAGATATGGAAAGGGAGAAAATGAGAAAGAAAGAGACATTAAAAAAAAGAGCACGAGACAGACAACAAAGGCAAACAGAGAATAAGAAAGGTCAAAAACACATGGGACATTTGTTGTGACATGTAACCTTCAGATTGAAGTCCTATACCGTGACATTGGTACGGTCCATGGATGTTAGGCGAGAGAAATCTTTTGTTTGACAAACCTCCAACGAATAGCACGGGTCTCCATTAGGGCAACAGAAAAAGCCCTTTTCTACTTATGTAACACTTGATGGTAATGGCTAGTTAGATCCACCAACACACACTTCGCTCACACCGTCATGCCTTCATATCTAACAATAGGCCTCCACTCCTGCTGACCACTCGTCTTTTTACCTCCCAGTTCAGCATGAAACCTGCAAGTTTCAACCATTTAAAGCCTTATTTTGGCAAATTTGAGACAAAGATAAAGTAAAACAAAAACAACCAATGATTAGATTCGCTTATAATAAGATATACACTCTAGAAAATGAGAAGCACAAAGGCTCTGAAATACATTACACTGCATTACACTTTAATTGCCAATTAAATGCTGTGCTGCTATGATGAGATGCATCATAGAAAGATCTGTGGCACTAATGGATTTTTTTTTTTAAACAACACAAAAGTCGTTTTGTGTAAATAAAACATAACGCGCTAATTTGTGGTTCCTAAAAATGTATCAACATGTTTTTGTTCTGATTAAGGATGTCATTTGTAATTTGATGTCTACTGCATGCTTTAAAAAAAACAAAAAAAAAAGCTTACTGATCTTATAATAGGCTCCTGAGGCGTTAATATGTTTACAAAAGTATAAAATGGCACCTCAAAATGTATTTATTAAAGCTAAATTAGTTGCAGATTCACTACTCTCTAGCTGTATTTCCATTAAATATTAAATTGCGCAACTTGGATTTGTGATAAATTTGCCAAATGGAAACATGACAATTTAAAAAAAAATATGCATTTATCCCAAAAAAAATATATACCAGGCATTTGACGCAAAATAAAGAACGTGCAAAATGAGGGTTTTTGCATGTAGAGTCCCAAAAACAGCTACCCATGAACACCATTGATATGGAATCCAGAAGTACACATTTATGTGTGTTTACACAGACTTTTCATTGAAAGTGGCTGCTTAAACGGTTGTTGCCAAGGGCGATGCTACCATAACTTCAGTTAGCCATCTTCGACATAATGTAGCAAGTCAAAATAAAGGTTTGACATTTATAATAAACTTTGAGAAAATGGCTTTAATCCTTTACATGTATTACAAATACACACATTAATTTCTAGATATAGACATCAGCAAATTCAATTTTTATTTCATTTTATTGACAAAAGCCAACAGAGCAATGATAAATATAACCAGACCCAATGTTATTTTAATAGAAATTAAGAGGTAAAGTGGGAGACGGTTGATTCTAATAATAAAATAGGGTTAACTGCCCATAAAAAAACACAAGCACCTCTTTAAAAGCGGAAAATTGTCTTCCTGCTGCTCTGGAGCATTCAGAGGTGTGTTAACACAATGCCAAGCAGAAAAAAAAGAAGAGAAAAACATGAGATATGATCTTGCTGCCCCTAATCTGGGAAGGGTTATAAACCCATTTCCAGACAATCTAAACTGCATTATTCTACAAAGAGAAAGCATATTCACAAGTGTTAAGCATTCAGGACAGCGGTACATCTTCTCAGGAGGGGACCTTCCCGCAAGTTCAACCCCAAGTCAGACTGTGCAATACTCCAAGAAATTGGAAAAAGAAAAATGTATTATTTTCCTGATAAGCGTTGAAGGACCGGTATGTAAGATAACATTAAACCTGGGCACTTCAGCTTTATGATTGAGAGTATTAGGGCCAGCATAGACTTGGAGAAGAACTAAACATAATATACCAGCTGTGATGCATTCTGGTCTAACATTGCCTTTAACTTACAGTAAACTATAAACCTTTTTCCAGCTTCCTTCCATCCATCCATCCATCTTCAAAATGCAGTGAATCCCTTTTGGGGGTCACAGGGTTGCTGGAGTGAACCTAGCGACTATTGGGCGAAGGTGGGGTCCACCCTGAACAGGTCACCAGTTTATTGCTGGGACGCAGAGTCACATGCACACCTGGTGGCAATTTAGAGACACCATTTAACTTTTGCAACTTGTTTTTGGACTATGGGAGGAGTGTGTAGAAAAGCAGCACATGCTTAGGGAGGAACATGCAAACTCCACATCCACAAAGGTCTCAGATGGGATTTGAACCTGGGTCACTGTGCAGCCCCGGCTTTCTTGCAGCACACCATTTTTTTTCCTTTTGTTTGTTTGCTTGCTCTGATCACTCGGCAATTCTCAAAGCGTTGGGTTGCTTAATTAACTTCTTAATGCCTAACTTTATTTCTGATTAAGAATAAAATAAAATAATATTTTTCACATGTTTAAATCAAAACAGATGATAAATTAAGTTAAGATTTGACTATAGCCCATAAAACAGATACACTTTTAGGTATGATTCATGTTTGTGACAACAGGCATTTAAGCAACCAAAAACACCTGCTTCCATCTCCAGTATGAACAGTCTTTTACTCATTTATTGGTTCTTTCTAGTGTTTTTGGATTAGACTGGTTTAGAGTCGGTTTATTTCAACCAATCAGAACCAATCAAGAACAACAAACACACACATATCCATATACAAATTTGTGGATGTTAGGACCGGATACAGTGAAAAACACCGCCCCCGTCCCGATCTCAAACACTCCTCCCTGGCCAAAGAAGGAACTTTACTGATTCATACTCTTTAAAAACACATAAAAATTATTTGTAAAACATTTATTAAAGAACACTGTAGTACTCAACATAGTTTTTTTCTGTTTTTTTCCAGAACAGTATTTTATGAGACAGATGAAGATGAAGTGTCACTCCGTCTGTCTGTGTTTTAAAACCTGAAGCGCGTGCTTCCTCCTTCATCAAAGCGCGAGAGTTCGTCTTCTTCCAGAATTGGCCGGTTTCCTCCATAATAAACATTTGCTCCGGATGATAATTATCCTCTGTGATTATCCTCTTCAGCATATCAGTTTTTTTTTTTTTTTTTCCGGCGGCTTACGAGTCAGCTGATGCTATTTCTCCATGCAGGGGCATAGAGAGAGGAGGGTCTCCGCTCCCCCATAAACCTCACCACCTCTTTCTGGAGCAAAAGTTTCACATAAGTGTCTTGACTCGTCTAAATGGTGGAGTTAGTTACTGAAAAAAAATCTGCAAATACGTCAAACCGCAAATAGAGAAACGCAAACACTATGAGTGTATTATATATACATACATACATACATACAAACACACACTGATGTTTCAAACTTAGGATAATTAGTTGTGAATTGATTAGGAAATGCAAACTGTAAATGTAAAATGTAACTAAGTGATTTATAATTATCATAATCATATTAATACAGTACATGTCACATTTAATCAATTAAATATTAAGTTTGTCAAAAGAAGTCTAATTAAATTCTTGAAAAAGAGAGACTATGTGAACATATGTAATCCCACCACTAATATGCTTTACATAACTACCTTCTTTTCATTTGTTTAATAATTATCATTATAGTTAATTTATAACCAGCTACTCATACTTTACTATCACAAGTGCAGATCAATGAATAATCCAGAAGTATGACTAAAATCAAATGACATATTAATTATGTAAGAAGGCATATTATTATTTCAGAAATCATTATTACATTTCACAGATGAAGCATCAAAATTAAGTCATGTGAAAAATATATTGTTATATTCGAGAAATTGTAATTGTAAATCATACAATAGGAAGTTTTCACTTGAATCCACTGCTACAAAACTAACATGCCTTCTTTGCCATGCAAACATATACAATATTTACCAAAGAAAATGTATAAAACTGTTAATAAAATCTTATTTTGAGACACTCAGAAGTGTAAAGAACATTCCTCATTCTCCTAAATGATGCTAAAAATCCCCTCCACATTAATGAATAATTCTCAACCCTTCATTTTACCTTGTTAATGTTTACACAATCAAATTGCATTGAAATTGTACATCTGATTGTATCCCCCTGCTACACCCTATCATTGAGTATGGGATGTGACAGAATGATGAAGCACTTTGGGGGCGTTATAATATTTGCTTGCGGATGCTTCCTTGATGCCAGCCACCAAGAGCAGGCCAAGGGAAACGAGAGCTGAAGGTTTTAAGAGTTGCTCTTCCTGCACAGCATGACCCCCCACAGGGAAATCACAGGCCCAGTGAACCAGGGGAGTCTCTTTGCTGTGTTTCTTTTTATTTTT
>NC_050523.1:6838551-6850604 GCF_002922805.2 Oryzias melastigma
TTCTTTATTTATTCATTTTTCTGGAAATTGCTTCTTGAAACACAACTGAAACAATGGTGAGAAACAAATGCATTCTGTGGTTTTTCTGCACTGAATTTTTGAGTTTTCTCAGAGTTATTGATTACCTCCAGTCAAGATGGGAACCCCCAGGGCTCCACTGCTGTTCTATGGTTATAGGTACAGAATGTTCAGGAAAGGAACAGGTACAGTAAACTAGGAATAGTTTAAATGTCGGCATGTATCGAGTCGGTGATTTTAAGCAACGGACAATTAAAGGTTTTAATTAGGCTGATTTTAAAAATGCATCTGAAAAATGTGGGTGACTTTCAAAGCAAATAAATCAACAATATCTATATAGTAATGTTGAGCAGTAGTTGGTTTAACGTAGGATTACAAAAGGAAGTACCGTAAATCGTGTTTTTCTTGCATACCTTGGCCAGCGGTGAGACTTATACTCAGGTGCAACTTATGCGATCATTTAAAAATAAAAAGACACAACCACTAGAGGGCGTTGCAGGTATGTGTATCAGTATTTGCAACATAAATCAACAAGGAAGAAGAAGAAGTGTTGCTCAAACTTTCAACGCAACAGAAAAAGGATGAAAAATGTAATGAATTTAGTGAGTTAGAGTGATATAAAGAGTTTAGTTTAATTTTAAATTCAACAAAAAGTTTTAGGGAAAATAAATTGATATATGTGTTTGGAAAATAGTCATATATTGTAGATTACCAAGGTAACATATTGGTTATTGCAATATTTGCTATATTGTGATACAATCGGTATCGTGAGCGTATCGTGAATTGCATAGTATCGTGAGATTTTAGCCATAATTGTTAGCATATTCTTATCCCATGGTCTGAAGAATTCTTTATATGTGGGACTAATCTACTAAATTCCCCTAATGTCTCATTAAGCAAAATAAGCATCAATGTTTTATGACAGTGAACTCTGTTAGGATAGTTTTCCTTTCAAGATGAAATGTCCACTCATGTTTTCATATTTAGCTAAATATATTTCTCCCTGAAGCGTGATTTAGACTCCAATGTGACTTATAGTCTGAAAAATATGGTAGTTACCAATAAAACAACATTTTAGTCCATGTTGTGCCACTGTTTCCTTTGTCGTTTGCAAAACTTGTTAGCACCAACTCGATTTGAGCTGCAAATAATCAGGAATTTTCCCAACAGATTAAATACTTTGCATTGACAGTCTAGAGCTGCATGGTGGAATAGTGGTTAGCCAGAGCCATTGAGTTTGCATGTTCTCCTGAATGTGTCGTTATTAAAAAAATAAAAGATCAATACTTGGTGAGAACCCATCGAGAATCAATTACAGTACTAAATATTGCGATAGACCGCAATATCGATATTTTGGTACAACCTTATGTGTGACCCTGTGACAAACTGTCCAAAGTGTACCTGACCTTTGCCCAGCAGTACTTGGGATAGGCTCCAGCAACCCCCAAAGGACAGTCTAGTCTTTTGCTTCATCTAATTTAGAACAAATGATTTGTACTTTTAGTTTTGTTTGTGTTACCAAGCCGCCATTTATGTGGCTGTACCACCGCCAGACCATATTATAGGAAAAACTTTGTAGATATGGTGGATTAATCTGATCTACTAAAAAAAGTATTTACTAAATCTAAGTAGGTTAATTTTTTTTTGTTTGTTTTTCTGCTAAAAATTGGCTGAACAAAAATGTTAACGTTTGGTTTTTCTATTTAAATGTGTGTAAATAAATGTGTTACTATTAAATTTATCTACAATACATTTGGTTGAAACCAATGCTAAGTTGCTAACCGATTTTGTTTCATATATATTTTTGCATTTAAGTAAATGTTAAGGTTTTAAAAATTGAAGGCTACATCTTAATTCCCACACTTCTCCCGAACCTCTGAAAGACTTTTTAGTTCAGGACTATTCCTGGGTTTTAACATAATTCAGACACATGCTCAGTACTTCAATTTTCTAAAGTAGAAAACCTAATAAATACAAACATTTTAGGAGGACAGTTAATTAATCCGCATGTTCTGATGATGAAAATTGGATGATTTATAACAATGCAATGCATTGTGGTCTATATTTACCAATCTAATAATAATCGAAGAGACTTATGGGACATTTTTGGGACATTGGATTTTGGAATTGTAGATTTCGACACCCCAACAAAATAATAAAGTGCATTGATAGCGGATACTACAAAAGTCTCTGTAGCAAAGAAATCTTTTTGACTTCCAGATTTGATCCTATTAAAAAACTAAAATAACTTCATCAAGTGACCACATGGCAGCTTACTACATTCTTTCAAATATAAAAGTTCCACTTATACTACAGAATTAAACATACTGATGGTCTTGAAGGGTGACGTTGATCCTCTGCTCTAGAATAATCGAGCGAAAGGGTTTCAACACTCCCAGGTTCAGCAGCAGCCACTAAGCTAATTATCTGGATTTCAATCTGCTAAATACAAACTACTGGGTCACCACACCTATTGTCCGTCTGTTTACAGCCATTAGTCACAGTCTGTAGACAAAAAAAGCATCTTTGATGACCAATCAAAAAGCAAAGATACCATCAAAATATCAAAGATCTTTTTATGACTCAAACACAATCCGGGATCTGTTACCTGATCCCTCGTCTTTGCGTCTGAAACGACTGTGTCAACAGCTCCAGCTTGGAGATAAAGGCATGGTCTGACAGTAGAAGATTACAGGCAGAAGGCTGAGAGAAAGCGCCTTTTTGTTTGTCTGTGTGCGATGGCAAAACAGCAAGAGCGGGAGGAGACAGATTAAAGTGGAGAGGAGGGGGACAGAGAAGAGCATTAGCCATCCCCATTTCCCACAACCTCTCATCTCATCCCACATCCCCTGATGCTGTCTGATCTGCGGTAAGTGTTCAAGTTGTGGGACACATTTGCCTCTTCTTCCTCTAAGCTTTCCACTCAGCACCACAGAGTCTTTCAGAACAGAAACATGGAAGAAAAAAAAATCAAATCAAGCTCATCGTGTTTCTTTTTTCTTCCAGGCCAGCTGAGCAGTCTCAGAAACAGATGCTTGTATTACAGGGGACACGACGAACACATTAAATCCCACTTATGGGTTTTTAGGTGACCCATAAGCGTAAAATAGTGAAAGTTGTGAGCGACACTTGCCTCAAATCAGAGACTACACAAGTTACCTCCAACCTTTGATCAACCGATGCTAATGCAGCTAAAGACTCCAGCCGAGGCCCGGCTCAGACGTCAACAAGTGACTCCAAAATCTGCAGGAGGACAAATCCGGAGCCAGAAGGTTTCCTTTAACTGTAGCACACCGAAAGAATCAAACTGAAGTCGTCTAAAAGGTTTTTAGTGAAGGTGCTGCTTAGGGCACATATTCAGTTTTGCTGTTTTTAAATGCAGCGATGGAAGGAACAAAAAGAAATAGTATGAACGAGAAAGCATTTATTACTGTTAAAATCCCTTTTTACAGTGTGCAGGTATCCTCCCACAATCACACAGACACGTTTGACTGTTGACACAGCTTGTAAAAGCTCGTCAGGCCCTCCATCTTTGATGGAACTTACAAGAGTTGCACCTCTTTCATATTTCAAAGAGAAACTGTGTTTAGTATTTTTTTTATCCTTAAAAAAAGGAAAAAAAAAATGTGTTCTTTAAATAGATTTGTTATTATTGCATTTTTTTAAATATTTATTTTATTTTCTTCTTAACTACTATAAAGCAAGAAAGAAGAAGCTTGTATTGATGATTTCTTAATCTTAGTAAATATTGATACTTGATATTGGCTCAAAAATTGAAATGCAAGTGGGGGCGGAGCTATTTGCAAGGGGGCATGTGGCCCCCCTTGCTCCCCCGTAGCTCCGCCCACATCTAGCCAAACATATTGAAGATGACTAAGGCCACCAAAAAAAAAGTTTTAAAATGTTTTAAATTCTTCACTCCAAACTCTTAACTACAAGTTATAAGTCTAAAAGGGGAAAAAAAAGAGAAAAAAAAAATAAATTTATGTAAAATAAATTGCAAAATGAGCTCAGAATAAAAAATGTTTTCTCACATTTAAGTTTATATTTTAAAAAAGACAAAATTTAAAAGAATAAAAGTTTGCAATTGTAAAAGAAAGATTTATTTTTTTTATTTTCTTTAAGTTGTTAGTAAAATAATATACTACCTATTAAAAATTTAGGACAAAAAGGAAATTCTTACATTTAAGTAAATTTTAAAAGAGCTTAAATTCTAAACGACAGAACATATTTTAAATTCAAAATCCAAATTTAGCAGAAACAAAAATAGCCAAAATTCAAAATCCAGATGATTTTAAGCATCATTTTCCTTCCAGCCTTTTTTGATGCCCTAATCCACTTCTATGCTAAACGGCACCTCTCCCTTTTGGGACGTCAATAACCATCCACTGACCTTGTGAAAACACACCCCCCACTCCCCCCCGCGCGCCCAGAGTAACCCTCCCACACTGACTGAAACACAAATCACGTCCGCTCCTTTTCAACTCCTGGAGCTGGAGGCTGACTCTCACTGAAAGCGTCAGGATGTGGACTTCATTTCATTTTTTTAATAAAATAATACAAAAAAAGTGATAAAGTCCCTCACTGCTGGAGTTCACAAATGTGAGGAATGCGTAAAAGATGCAACCGAGATGCGCAAACGGCGGTGCAGTGATTCCCCCGCGCCTCAGCAGTCATTTGTAAAAGGCTCAGCTATCACATTCACGCAATGACACGCATGACTCGTGAGATCTGCGGGTGTTTTACAGGAACAGAAGCTCTGGAAGTCTGCGGCCACTGCTCCGATGCGCAGCTCCGATGCGCCCCAGAGGCACGCCACCAAATTCAGCGTGGTAACACTGCGCCAAGCAGCTGCAGCACTCCGACTTGAACGCAGACATACCTGGTTTTTATTCCGAGTTCCATCTTCGAGTTCAGAAGAGCTGTTCATGGTTCCCCATCGGTCATTTACCATCCCACGAAGAAAATGCGCATCAGACCCGCCTGCGTGTTCCAGGCGACAAGAGGAAGAGCCCACTCTTACAAAGTCTCCAGCTGGGATTCAAGCTTACTCCATGGCAAAACCCGGCGCTAAAGGTGTGAGAGAATGCTGTTAAAAAAACAAATGCGCCTCAAAATGAGACTTGAAATCCTTTCCGAGAGTTTCCCGAACCTCTATCCTTTAATCCAGCCTTTACAGATCGGAGAGTTTTTCTTTTTCCACTTTTAAAATTAAATCTGGCTCAAAGATGTTTTCATTGTTTTGATAAGAAAACACAAAAAGCCATTTATCCACCACGGAGCGCAGTCTTTTCTATTCCAGGGGAAGGAATTTCCCCAAAATCTTCTTGGGCTGATGAATCCAGCCCGACCTCTTCGTCCGTCCACTCAGAGGATAGTTTCAAACGCAGCGCAGGTCCGCGTTCACGGGCGCAGACAGGATGGGATAGGCGCGCAAAAGCGGCCGCGTCCTTTCCTCGCGCTCCTGCGTCGAGCTGGATGGATGGATAGAGAGCGGCTCCTTTGGCGCCGGTCCTGGTGTGGCTGCTGTTTGACAGAGACGGCTGCGGGGAGATTAGCGCGCTCTGCTCCTGAGCCGCACGGGGCGCTCCGTTCCTCCGACTGTCAGTCAGCAGCTCCCTTCGGTATGCGCGACGCGCTCCAAGGCTGCGTTCCTCCTCTGTACCACCCTGCCGCCGATTGCTGTGCCGCTGCCTCACCGCCTCCTCTTCCTCAGCGCCGTGTTCCCTCCTTTCCCAACCCAAATCAGACGCAATTATTTTTAAAAAGAAAGAAAAATCTAAAGGAAATAGAATAAATGTGCGCTTTTTGGGAGTCGTTCCAAACTGGAGTTGAAAGAATGAACAAATCCTTCAACCTCCTCCTCTTGAATGTGAAATATGGATGCAGGTTGGAGTGGTTTACTCCAAGAACTTACAATTCGTGGGGAAAAAAATCAATATAAAACAGAGTGCAGTCAATTATTTTTTAAAAACAGTGATTTAAACTCCCAATAGTGTCCTATACAAATCACCTGTTCAGGTGACTTCTTAAAGGATGGTTATAAATAAATTTAAAACACATTTGGATAAGTAGAAGATTTGACAATGCTCAGAAAAAGCCCTAAAACCGATTTCAGGACATTCTCCATCAAATACAAAGCTCCCAGTCTGAATTGGAGGAGTGGTATTATACCAGACTCGAATACCTCAATGGGGTAAAACCTCCTACGAACACACGGATTCCAGTTCCATGGCCCACTAAAAGGATCAAGTAATGTCTAATCATTAGCGCAGGGATTGAACCAGAACTACTCCCTCCTGTGATGAACATGCTGTCCTCAGGAGGGGAGGGATGAATGATGAATGTAACCAGGGTCATTGAAGAAAGAAAAAAGTGCAATGTCGGCACTTCTTAGAATAAAGGGGCCGGGATAAGGTGACATTTTTAAAGAACCTCTCTGATGAAAATTGTGTTTTGTGGGATTTTTTCTAATGATGGATATAAAATTAAGCTTAAACTTGCATTTCTGAGTATTTCTTTACTAAAATCATTGGGAATCAGAAGCAGATGTAAATATGTAAATAAATAAATCTTGTAGATGTAACAATGAACCTACAATGACAAGCTACAGACTTCCTGCTCCGCTCAAGATCCACGTAAATCTGAATTTTCCTCCTGGATAGCTCCACAAAGGCTAATCATTCTTGATGCACTGCTAATGTCATAAAAGGAGTGTGAGGGGCTGTAAGCTAGAGGGAGAGAGTGTAAACAGGAAGTGGAGGATCCTCATCTCCCATACTCCGCTAACAGTACCAACCACAACTTCTAAATGAATTTCTAATTAACTACTGCCACTCTGTAGAAACTATGTCCTTGAAAACCACACTTTTTTTCTTTTTACTTTGAACTGCATAATAACGAATTATTAAAAGACTACTGAGAACTTTTTTTTACTACATAGAGATCAATAGATGATTGGAATGGTACTTTAGCTATTGACAGATTTTAATTTAATTTTTTGAGTCTTTGTTCAAATGTTCTTGGTTGAGGGTTACACAGAATCCCCTCCTTTTATTATTTATGACTTAGATCAGAAAATGTTTTGATGTTTTTAGAGAATATATATATATAACCATACGTAAAGCTTCTGTCTGCCTAAAACTGATAAACAAAGCTACAAAAGTCCAGAAAAAGTTTTCTCAAAGCATCCGCTGTAGCTTTGAATATATATGAGAACTGTGAGTGTGACGCCACTCATAGAAAATGACTTACTTTCGGCTCCAACAAAATGAAGTCAACTCAGTCGCCATTTTTTTTTTTTTTGCGAACGAACGCTGCCATGTTCAAGCCAAACGTAAGTCATGATTGGTCCAAGTTTCTGTGGAAACCACTCTCGCCAATCAGGAGTGAGCTTGTTGGAAGTCCACGGCAATCAAATGTTTGACATAAGACTACATACTTTCATCGAGGCATCTGAATCACTCGTTTATAACTTGTACTTCAGAAAAATATTTTAAAAAGGTTTCAGAGTAAGAACAGTTATCCTGACAAACGGATGATTGACTAATAGCTATAGAAGTCTATGATATTTTTTTTGGGAGTCAGCGGGTACTTCCTGTTTGGAACGCCAGGGGGGAGGGGTCACTCAGTCCAGTCAATGGGCTGTGGCAGCAATCAAAGCAAGGATTCCCTGAGCTCCTTCTTCTAAGAGTTCTAGCTCTTCTGGGTAGACAACAAAGTGTTTCCATGCAGACAAATAGTGTCTCTCCAGCACATCTAGTTTTCCAACAACCCTCTGATACTACTGGTACCTCTAAACCAGGGGTGTCTAAAGTCAGTCCTTGAGGGCCGGTGTCCTACATGTTTTTAAACCAACCTACCATTGAAGCTCCTTATTGGTCTTATGAAAGATGAACGAATGAATGAAATGGTTTATTTCAAGCAATCAGGTCCCAATACATGACATTACTAATCACTTAGTGATCGCTTGAAAGGGAGTGGAAGGAAACGAACTTGTATAATCCCACCCCAACTCTAGATAAGGCAGAGTTTCTTGAAAACCACCAGGAGACCGGCTCTTGAGGACTGACTTTAGACACCCTACTCTAAGCTCTTCCCTTATGGCTTAACTTTAATGATAGTTTTATTACAGCTCATGTATAGCTAGTGGCCATACATTAGGTAAGGTGGAACACAAAGCAACTGATAAATGTTCTCAGAAATGATTCTATGTCATTTTTAAAAGTACATGACTGCCAATGTTTGTCTTTTTTCATTCATGAGAGCATTTATTGAAAGATTAGTGGCACAAACTCAGGAAGTATTAGTCGATTCAAAGAATCAATGTCTTAAAGTGAAAACAAAGCTTGTCAATAGAAAAACAACAAGAAGGGTTTGAAAGAAAATCAATCTCTGCAGAGGCAGAACATCATCGACAAATAGGCTGAAATCTTTAATATTTATCAAATTTTTTTCAACGAGTTCAAAAGTGTCATACATGTGTCTCACACTCAGTATATTCCAATTCTTAATTTTAGGTTTTAACAAACGCTTGAAATTCCTGCCAAATGTGTTGGTTGCTTCCCAACTGGAGACTAAGTTATCTACAAAAATAAACTACAGACACAAGGCCTCTTCCTCAAACTGCTTGGCATGGACTCTCAGCCATATGGCACCAGTAGCAGGTGAGATAAGGGGCGGGAAGCCTGTTTAACCAGTGGTTTGTCTGTTTTCATCTTGGATGATTTCCAGTGAAGGCTTTGAGACCCTACCAGGTGTGGAAAAGTCGATGCAGGTCGGCGCGCTTCTCAGTTCCAGTTTGTCCACCTGATGGATCCATGATCGTCATTTGTATTTCTGCTGAATATTTTAACCAGAAGGCTATTCATTGCACTGGAGTTCTCTAAACACTGTGTTTAAGGTTCAGCTCTTAACAATTAATCATCTTGGAAATATAAATAGCTGTTCTGTAAATTGTGGCATCCAGGGAAAGGATGCATTTGCATGACAAATGCAGGATAATTAAGTGACTGAATGTCAGCTGCATACCTACATGGCATAATAAGCTGGCTGGAATGTAATTTTATGTAGTTTTAATGTGAGAATGTCAGGAAAAGGGTTATTTCAGATATTATTTCATGATTCTTTAACAGATACATTTAGGTATAATAATTAAAAATATTTACCTCTTGTTTCTATGGTTTCATCTCATAGTTTGGCTAACTTTGCATCTGTGTGACCTCCATAAGAATTTACATGACCATGCATTAGAATAGTTTAATGCAATGATTAGTTACTATTAAAACGCCAATTGAAAATGTACGATACATCTTATAGAAAATCGCAAGAAGACCTCCAGGTCATAAGGTGGTGTCAGACCAAAATAATGACATTTTTATGTCTAGGGATCTCTTCTTGGCCTGTGGCATTTCCCACTTTCATTAGGTTTGAGTTGCTTTCACACTCTGAACTTTCAACAGCAAACCAAAAGATCACACGGTGACAAGAGCTGCTTATTTTTGGGAAGTGTTGCTTTAAATCGGTGCTGATTCTCAGAAAAGAAACCAGGAAGTAGAAAATTGGTGAGTCCAGGATGTTCTCCGAGTCTCATAGTCAGCTCCTACAACTTGGTATTACACCACAAATACCCAAATACTTCACTTTTCAATGAAGTTGCAGTGAGGTGAACAAGGTGAGATTTCACATCTTCAAACTTTTGAAGGGTAAAAATGCAGATCTAAGTGAATTCACCATTAGTGATGACTGAGAACATTTAGGTTTGTCACTGCAAATAATGAGCTTAAAATGTTGAGACGGCATCAGCACAGAATTACTAAGCAGTGGTTGATGTATTGATGGGCAAGTTGGTGTTAAATCACAGGTAAGTGGTACATTATACAAGTTTCATTCCACTTCAGTTTATTCTCAAAGTGAAGGTTAGGTGTGTGGACACTTCAACATCTGGACATTTACACAATTTATTCAGTTTGTTCACATTAAGAAAAGTATCCTTTTCTGATAGATTTAAGAATTCAGTCTACAAGTCCTGATACTAAGCATTACTATAGTCAGAAAGCAAAATCGACAGTCCAGTATCCAAATCAAATACCAGATAAAAATATAGCGGAACCGGTTAGGTTAATATTTCAGACAAATTGTGCGTTGTAAGCATCAAATTTTCATGTATTTTGGGATCTCCTCTTTCAGAAAAGCACGTTAGCCACAAGAAAAATCCAATATGGCAGCCATGCACTCAAATGTTATAAAAATATTCAACATCTGTTTCCACGCGTCTCAGTAAAATGCAGTCTGCAAACTTGAGGGTATTTACAAAATACTTCATCTAAATCAAATGGGAATGTCCCAACCAGGTTTTTATTTTTTGACTCGATGTGATTCAGAGTAATTTGATCTTTAGTATCTGCTGATACAGAGTCCTGATATGAAACTTCTGTAAAACATTTTAGAAAATGAACAAATTTCATAAACAGATTTCGGTTGTCCTATATTCTTTTGTCATTAACATTCTTTTGTCATTAAACATGTGAACAGAGTACTTATGTGAAGCAACCCAGACAATCTAGTAAAAATAGTGCAACTATTACCAAGGAAGAAAAACAAACATATCTATATGTAGTAAATATAGTCAATAATTAGTCATGTAAAAAAAGTTTACTAACTTTAGCTACATCTTCAGAACTATTTAACATTTTTAATCAAATGTGATTAATATCTCAATTTAAAATTCTTAAGAATTAAAGATGATTCTATTGCACCATGAATAAATGAGTTTTTATGACTAGCAGATTTCATTAGAACTATTTGCTATTTAGTTTTTTGAGGATTATGGCATTTTTAGTTTTAAACCTCTGAAGAAACTTTACATTTTGGGTTTATTACAACACTTGTTACTGGTAATTTACTTAATTCAGGCTCTGTCAGAGAAATAAAAAAAGCATATCAAAATTTAACTTGAGGGGTTAGCTGACGAGGCTAGCATTTAGCGCAGTTAGCAGCTGCTGTGCAGCCTTCTCTCTGCTTCTCTTTTTTTCTGTTAAAAGGCATTTGAAGTGTGTTGTTCGAGTTGAGATGAGGCAACAGCGAAACTTGTTGTTAGTTTAAAGCATTTTTTTAAAGAGTTATTGATCCTAGAAGTTCAAATCTGTGAACATCTCGCTAGCTTGACTGAACTGGTTTTGTTAGCTTGATGTTTGAGCTGTTGCTGTATTCTGCTGAGCTTTATGGCAATAATGTCGTGATCAGTTAATGACATGCAGACTTCCAGTGGAGTATTTATCAGGAATAATTAGCTACAAGTATAAAGTGCTGATCATAATAGGAGTAAATTAAATATCTGATACCAATCGGTAGGTAACATCCAATATTTGTTGAATCAGCAATCTCCAATCATGTGATCAAATTAGGACATCTCTAATATCGTATATATTATATTTACTTTAAAATCTTTGATTTTAATGTGGCTAACATGCTTTTCTGAAAGAGGGGATGCTAAAATACATCCAAATTTAGAGTTTGTACCACATAATACATGATTATTTTAATAACTGGCTCCACCAGGGGCCTTTTGACCTTTTTTTTAACTTATTTTTTTAATGATTCTGAGCTAAACATGTCTTTGCTTTGATTATTCACCTTTAAATCAGGTTTTTTGACAATTCTTGAAATCCATAGTTTTTTTTTACATTCATGTTTTCATTGTATTACACAATTTCTTTTACTTATAACCTGTATCTGTAAAAGAAACAAAATCAAAACCATCGCTAAATAATCAAAATACAAGTTCAAAACCATATGTAAAATGTATTAAAAAAAAACTAAGCAATCCTCTCCAACTGAATGTTCTCAAACAAGGTCTGACGCTCCTCCTTTGTCTCCTCGGGTTTTCCTCTTCAACACGGTAATCGTCCATTATCGTAAAATGTTTCAAAATCAGAATTATAATCTTCTCCTTCACCAACTAACTGGTCCAATATCTCATGAGTCACATTCACTGATTGCAACTCCACGTTCTGCTGATTCATGGAAAATTACAC
>NC_050523.1:6850627-6862323 GCF_002922805.2 Oryzias melastigma
AAACGTGTTGCTTCTGCTTGCTGATAAAACTAGGTCATGGTTAAATATCAGGTTTTTATTTATTTATTTAGTTGAACTCTTTATTTTCTGTTGGGTTTATATTACAAACTTCAGCACCACCATTGACGACCATGGGGTTCATGACTTGTAAAATGAAAACAGACAATCGCACATTTTTGGATATGGGTTGGATATTGGTTTCATCCCCAAAATGTTAAAGTTAATAACTTTTTTGAAAACCCCACATCATATTATGAATGAAAACTATCTTAATGGAAGGTCGGCGTCACTCTAATGTGGTTTCAGTGACGTAGGAATGACGCGGACCTGGTCTGGTGCATACAGAGACTACTAAGTGTTAGAAAAGCAGCGGTAACGGCGAGCAGATTTAACCTAATTCCATCTGCTGCACAGCAACAGCAGTGAGGACAGAACAGGAGAAAACTGGGAGGGAACCATGACAAGTTTGCTGAAACCCAACCAGCTGTGAGCAACAATAAATATGAACTTTTTAATCAAAAGGTTGGACTGGAGTTGGTTTGTAAGGCTGCACAGTCATGGTTTCAAACCGCTTTAAGTAATTAAAATTCACATAAATGCAGAACTCCTTCTTGCCAGAAAAAATAAATAAATAAATAAAAATCTAGGTCGCAATAATTCTGCAGCACTAAAATTACGGCAGCATGGATATTAGATTTATGCGAAAATTCCACTATATTTTTATAAATATATTAAAAAAGAGTCAACTTTTTATATTATATATTTTATATTCATGAATTTGTTTTGCAATGCTGTGTAATAGACAAGAAAAGTTTAACATTAGCATAAAAAATGAGTTGGCAATCATTTAAAAAAATGTTTAAATAAACAAGTCATAGCAAAGTATTGACTTGTGCTCAGCAGAATAAAAGGTGTTTAAAACCAAATGTCTTTAAACATTTTTATACACCTTGAGGTTGAGGTTTCTTGTTTTATGAAAGAAAAAAAACTTGCAAACATTGCATATTTGCTGACAAACCACAGAAATATTGAATTTGTCCCTCTGTTTTTCCCCTTATGGGCATATGGCAAAATATTGCAATATTTTGTGATTTCCTTCATGATGAATGAGCTGTGACTTTAATATCAGGAGCAAAGGGGTTCAACAGAGAACTGCCAAAAATAAAACAGTGTGAGCTACTGTAGTTAGTCTGAGGTGGTCACGTCTTCATCTGAAAAGGTGTCTTCTTGCAGTTTTGGTGTGTGAGTGTGTGCATGTGTGTGTGTTCCTGTTTGTGCACACTTCTGGTCTCATCTGTGATTGTCAGTGAAACCCGACCACTCACAGACAACCAGAGTAAAAGGAGACGTCTCCCAGGAAAAGACTGTTCATCTACACAATGCAGACGTTTACTGGCTTTGATGTTATTTTGTATCCTGATTACCAAAAACTGTTTTTATTGGTTTATCAGTTGATCCTTTTTACCCTTCATCTTTTTTTCAAATGATTCCAATGTATTTTAGACTATTTATAACTGCTTCACAGACAAAAGCATTGACTGTGTATGAGAACTGGACTACCCATAGATTTAGTCGTCATTTTTTTGTGATATGGACTCCGCCATGTTGGATCCAGTTGACGTTAGTACGCAGTGATTGGTCCGAATCAGTCTGAGTCTCTGTTTCTATGACAACCACTCTCACCAACCAGGAGTGAGCTTGTTTGAAGTCAACACACCTGCTACTTCAAAGAGGGATAAGGACTCTTCGACCGTTTGACGTGGGGGGCCTTCAGGCATCAGCAACTTTCATGTGGTTTCTGATTGGCCCGTTGTTTTATTGAACAACTTGCAATAAAGCAGAAAAAAAGTTGTGAAAAAATAAATAAAATTTGCACAAATGTTAAAAAAAGTAGCAGATCAAAATTGGTTATGACAAAAATTATTTCTCAATAGAAGTTTGTGTTGCACGGTGGTGCAGTGGGACTTTTCTGTGTGGAGTTTGCATGATCTCCCCTTGCATGCCTGCCTAGGTGTGGCCTCCTCTGTCATAAATAGCCAGCAGGTGTCAATTAAGGCACATTGGTCACACCTGCCAGGTGAGCAGAAGGACTGTATGGAAAAAGGTCCAGCAGTAGCAGCAAGACGTAACATTACTGTATAACCATAAGGACTAATTTAGGAAAAAAGTTTGACATCTGCATGAAAACTGACCACATACCAACATATTTGCAGACTGACTTGTTGGGGGTTTAGACAAACTGCATAAACTCTTAATTTCAAGATCATGTCAACCTGGCCTTTGGTATATTCCTTTTATTGTTGCCCTAAAGTCCCCAGGAAAAGGACATATTCTCTGGTGTCACAATCCTGTGCTGAAGATGTTTGTTAATAGTGACTTCAAACCATTCCTAGGAAACAATACTCTACATTTTTAAAACAGGAAAGGGTGACTCCAGGTCGGAAGGCTCACTATTCAACCGTTTTTTGCAGTACAGTGATCCCTCGTTTATCACAGGAGTAAGGTTCTAAAAATTACCCACTAAAGGTGAGATCCACAAAGTAGGATAATAAAAGTTTTAAACCTGTAAAACCCTTCACTGCACTCTTTATGCCTTCTTCTCAGACAGACATAAACATTTTCACAAAGTTCTGACTTATCTTAACTCTTAATTTCTAACTTCAAAGTTCAAACCTTTGTAGAAAAGTAAGTCAAATTTTATAGAATGATGAAAAATGGGGCAAAAGTAGATTCGGCAAGCTTCACATATCCGTGCAAAAGACATGGCGTTAAGGAGATTGATTGACAAGGGCTCTAGTCAAATAGGACACAGAAAACAGGGTAAAAACAAGAAAAATGGCACGGAAAAAATTGAAAAATTTTGACTGGGAAAGGTGAACCAAAATGTAGCGAGGAAACACTGGACATCGGATTTTTGACTTAAAACTGCAAAGGAGTTTTTAAGTTGGATGAGAAGAAGGACATTCACTGATTCATAGACGACATTAACCAGTGAATGTCCATCAGAACTAGAGGAGACTGACAAAACTACTCTGTGTGTTTGTCAATTTTGGACAGGCGACCCAAATTTCTTTAGAATGTCACAAGACTATGCTCCAATGTTTTTGTGTCTGAGCAAGCAAAACACAAGGTCACAGAGGAAAAAATTGAAACTGAACAAATCCTTTGACCAGTAGAAGACGAACCATGACAGCCTAGTCAGCAACAACAGACGATGAAGGTGCTTACCTGTGAAAGTTGGGTGTAAAGTGTCTTTGTAGCACCAATGCTGTGCTCGGCAAGCAGGTGATAAAGACAAGAAGAGCCTTCTACATAAATAAAGAGGTGGTAATTAAAAGACTAAGTGGTTCTGGATAAACAAGGACAATCTGTAGACAAGTGCTGCTACTGCACAACATGAGACATGATCAATGTCAGTTGTTGCCTGAGCGATGGTGTCTGATGTTCCAAAGTTTCAAAACTCTTCAGACAAAATCACACTTGATTAAAAAACCAAGCTGAGCATCAGTGGATGTTTCATTATCACCTAAATAGTAACTTTATCCAACTTTGTATTTTATCAAAAGTCAAATCAAACCTGGAAAAGACACAATTCCTGTGTTGTACTTCTTTCATTGGCTTAGATTTCCTTTTTGGGGTCATTCAGAACTTTAATGTTCGTCCTTTAACTTGGCAATCGTCTTGCTCATGTTTATCTAACTTTTAATCATTTCCCTCATCAGATCCATGTTAACTAGCAACTGCTTGACATTGGTACTTTATTCTGGGTCTACTCAGGCTTTGGAACACTCTACATCAGGAGTGTCAAACCCATTTTGGTTCAGGGGTCACATTAACCCGTCTGATCTCGAGTGGGCCGGACCAGGAACACAACAGCAAAATAATCTATGGCCAACTTATTGTAGCTTTGTTTTAATTTAGTATTTCTCCCAGTAAGAAAAAATGCCTAAACAAAACTAGTAGGCTAATCGCTTATTATGACAGATTCATTCACAGAGGCCAATGGATTTCAAATAAAAAAAAGTTTATTCAATTTTATTCATACTGAATATTTTACATCTGACAATGAAGTGAATCAAAATCGTGTATTCACCTGGACTATGGTATAAGTTTGTTTAAATTGCTGAAACACAATGTTGCTATGGTTGTATATCAGCATCTTTGTTCTCTTAAAGTAATTCTGCACACACTAAAGTCTTAAGTGTTCTGCTTATCTTACTGTTAAAATGTTTTTCTTTGGTCTGTTTTTCTTCAAAAGCTTCATATCGTCATAAAATGTACCTCGTAGAACGTGATTAATCACAATCCAAAAGTGTGATTAATCTGATTAAATTTCTAAATCGATTGAATACATAACAGTATTGCAACACTTTTAAAGGTTTAAAAGTTTCTTTTTATCTGTTGCGATTTTTCTACTTTCTGTCTTAAAATTCACTTGAGTTCAGATGTAAGTGCTGTAAAATGGGCATCAAAGAAAGACAGATTTTACAAGGCAAATAGAAATGCTTTCTAAAACATTAAAGGTATAGCAGAAGAACCACTAATACCATTGGAGGTTGTGCTACATATGCAGACATATAGATGTCAAAACTGCACGAGTCAATCCGCTGTACATCAGCTGTAAGTACAAACACAAACCCCACATCCACAGAGATAAGGGGCTCAGCCAAACTCCCCAAATAATGACAGATGGAATCAAAGTGTCAGTCCCTCCACTCTCATCAAAAGAGTTCAGTGGAGGAAAATCAATAAGGGATACAAACAAAGGCTTTGTAAGCTGGGGGAGAAATCTCTGGTGTTATTAATGTGTAATGATGGTCTTTCTCAAGCTTCTCCAAAGGAAGGGGTGAACGGCTCACACGTCTGAAGTGCAGAGTCAAAAGGAGTGCCGCATCTCTTCTTTGCTGCTTTGTTAATTCCCCAACTTAGCCTGGGGTTAGCTAAAGGTGTGGGACATGATTTAGGCTTCTGCTACATTAGGTGCTGGGCAAAGCTCTTGGCTGTGCGGTAGCCCTTTTTTACAAGTTGAAAATCAACCTCGGGGGCAAAGCCATCTTATCAGAAATTACACACAGAAAAACGCTCTCATATCGAGTACTTGAGGTCCAGCGAGTCTCTGACTTTTTGTTGCAGGTAGCGGTGACATTTACTGAATGAGGGCAATTAGCCTTAAATCAAGGAGTAGAATTCAAGAAGTGGTGTTGCTGCTACTGATGATGACAAAGGAGATTATGGTGATTATAATCTTGAAAAAACAGTGAGATTACATGACCAGAAAACTGTGTCCTTAATTACGCCATTTGATTTGCTTTTTACTTATTTATGGTTCATGTCAGTTCCACTGTGGTCACTCTACTATTCATAGCTTCTTTCCACTTGACTGAGGTCAGTGTCCCTCGTCCCTTCCATCCGTGTTTCCAATTGGAAGTTTAATGTTGTGTAACTCGTGTTCACCATGTTTTGCAAGGTCCATCTCATTTATGCTGTTTACTCATTGGCTCGCCATCAGAACGTCTCAGTGAGCCACCAGACTGTGTTTGTTGAATGGTTTGTAATTATCCTCGGGCCTCCCTTGGGCAATGCTCCCGGGAACCTCTGCAAGTGTGTTCTGCTCCGATTAACCCCTCTCTTTTGGAGTTACTATTCATTGCAAGAGGATTGGGAACACACAAGGTGTGAAAGCAAAGTGCAGGTAAGTGAGAGAGATTTATTAAAGCATGCAGGTGCAGGAAATCAACTTCCAACTTGTAATTGAAACTCGTCCTTGTGCTCTTTCTCCGAGCAGTTGTCTCCTGTTTTCCAAGTTTCCTCTGTGCATTTGGGTTGCTAGATTTATTTGAATCCGATAACTTTATCAGCCGGCAACATTCACTGCAAAAACCTAGTTCCTTCACAAACAGGTGAAAAACAAACACAATGACAAGTTAGAAAATCAGGAAAACAATACGAAAAGGCCTCATTCTCCTTCCATATGATCAGAACAGCTTTGATAGAATTTACCACATTTCTTATGTGCTATAAGGTCCACTTAAAACAGGGGTGTCCAAAGTCAGTCCTCGAGGGTCGGCCTCCTGCTGGTTTTCCAGAAACCCTATCTTATCTGCTACTTGGATTAGGTGTGTTTGGCCAATAAGGAGCTTTACTGGGAGGTTGGTTGTAGGATGTAGGACAGTGCGGCTCGAGGTCCGACTTTGGACACCCCTGATTTAGAGGGACCAGTAGTGTTGGTTTGAACTGAAGGCTTGTTGCAAATAAGGTTGGGTGTCCTTTTGAATACGCTAACGGAGCTAATGTGTAATGTTTAGGAAAATTTTGGGAGTTTGCTTAGTCAAAGTAACGTGACTTCTATAAGATTTATTTAGTATAAGTTTATTACCCAACAAATTCAGAACAACTTTGAGATAATTTACTGTTTTCCACACTTAAAAGGCTTTTTTTTTTCTTCGTTAAAAATAATTATGCCTCAAGCCACATTTATACTAATTCATTTGCGTCTCTTTCACGTTGTGTTGCCTGAAGAGTCTATCTTACAACTGAAAGTTAGTTTCAACTGTCTCTGTGGCATCGCTGATCTGTCCCCCCTCACCCCTGCCACCCTGATGACTGGTGTTGAGTAAGTAGTTCGTCCAAATTTTTGACAATATTGACAAGAGCAGCCCTGGTGCAGCGGTAGGGCCGTTAATCTCTCACAAGACCAGGTTCGATTCCCGCCTTGTCAAGCCATGTTTTGAAGACGGGCTAGACACTGAGTCCCACCTTGCCTCTGGTGGAAGGTTGGCGCCAGTGTCTGGCAGTGGAATGGGTGAAAGAAACTGTGACTATAAGGCACTTTGGGTCTTCGAAGAAGGTAGAAAAGCACTATACAAGTATACAGTATTTACAATCAGGCCCCACCCTCTTCCTTCTCACTAAATCCTTGTAAAATGCGTGTTTTGTGTCATAAATGATGTAATGTGTTTGTACTTCCATATTCAAACTCATCATTCATGGCAAAAATGGATGCTGGCATTATGAGCAGTGTTAGCGTACATCATCGCGTGGGTACATAAACTTGAATAGAAAATAAAAATTGTTACACATTTTCATTTTGAAAGTACAACTAAAGTTCTTATTATCAAACCTTTTCTGCAGCTTTTGGCCA
Source organism: Oryzias melastigma (assembly GCF_002922805.2). NCBI lineage: Eukaryota > Metazoa > Chordata > Actinopteri > Beloniformes > Adrianichthyidae > Oryzias > Oryzias melastigma. The sequence goes on from NC_050523.1 coordinate 6,857,769, forward strand.
CGAAATTGACGCATCGACGGACTGGAAACGGAACTCCTACAAAAAGTATGCATTGTGTAGGGACGGATATCAGATGTAGAAACGATGGAGGCGATTTAAAAATTCAGAATGTTTTATGTTTTTGTGCCAAAGCAATGCAGTGGAGACACACCACAGCCAATCCTGGTTGAGCTAACTGATGTCTAAGGGGTTTTGAGAAGTACACGCGATCTGTCAAAATGTCTGTTTTTAACAAGGCTGGGTGTTATCGTGAATAGGCTAACACAGCTAGCATGTAGTTTTTTTCAACGTGGTACCAGCAACATTTGGCATAAGCATAGTCTGAGTAACATTTGCTGTAGTGGTAGTCTGTTTTTTATGTGTTGTAAACTAGGGCTGCCACATTAAAATAGTCGATGACTAATTTAATAGTTGATTAGTCGTTAGTTTATATTATATGAAGTCAGAATGTAGTAGTACTGCTAGTTTTTTGGATTATTTTGGCATTGATTAAGGTTTTTAGGCTATTTTGGAGTTTAGCTAATATTTCAGCTGCATGCTAGCTATTTTAGCTAATTTAGGCTTTTTTGTTTTTTAGGTTATGTTGGAGTTTACCTAATATTTCAGCTAAATGCTAGCAATTTTGGCTAATTTAGCCTTTTTCAGTTTTTCAGGCTAATTTGGAGTTTAGCTAATATTTCAGCTAGCTATCAGCTTCACCGTCTTCAGCATCAACTTCCGCGTTTTTAGCTATCAGTTTCAGCATCTTCAGCGGCCAAATTCAGCTTACATCATTCACACTAGCATAATCACAGGTAATACTATACATATATAGTTTTTAGTTAGATTAAAGCTAATGATGGTTAAGATGTGTGCTTTACATCCAGTTTGGGAATGACCTGATTAGTCGACTAAAAATTAGTCGATTATTAAAATAATCGTTTGTGGCAGCACTATTGTAAACAAGGTTGGGAGTTACAAGTATTGTGAATACTCTGATGTGGCTAATGTGAAGCGTATCACAAACAAGAAGTAGAATGACTTTGAACACAATTAATAAAGTCTGACAGTTTTATGTCTGACTCTTTTGTCTAACTTATTATGGCTCATTGCGCCTCTTTAATGATATAACTCTAAATATATCATTGATATAGTCTTAGACCACTGAGCTGGTCCCTAGTTTTCCAGTGCGAATCAAAAGGCTTCTTTAGCTTTTATGTCAGTCAAATTGTAATATTTTCAAGACATTTCATGACTCATCTTTTCTCAATATAGTTGATGCAGGTGTCAAGCACATCTTAAAATGTGTTCAGTTTTATTTCTGTGAGTCAGACAGTGTAAAAAAAATTGCAAGCCTGTTTTGAAAAAAACATGAATTTAAATAGTGACTGATAGAGAACATGAATAGGAATCTGACATGCAGCCGTCTCCTGAATTTCATGATAACTGCTTATGAACTCCAGCCAAATTTCAGACCTCCACCCCCACACACGCAATACCAACTGTGAACCCAAATGAAAACAGTCATTGATTTAAGCATCCTCTCAGTATTTTGCATTTTCAACCAGTAGCTAGTGTTCACAGCCCAGTGAAATACAACCCTCAATTACAGCTGTGCTTCTAATCATCAGTAGACATGCAGAACTTTCCACAAAAATGTTTTCCCAGACATCCGAATCACAGAAAGGAAGTAGTTTCCATTAAAATTGAGATCAACTGCATTACTGCTGTAAAATAAAATCCCCCGTCATTTACATAATATAAATAAGCGACTGGATGTCTCGGTTGGCTAGGCGTGGGACTGGCACGTGGGAAACCAGATTTCACTTCCCAAGGTGCCAATGTGGATCCTTATTGGCAAAACTCTTTACACTGATGTAACCACAAGGGGGCGCAAGTCTGGGACCTCTGCTGCATTTACACCAGCTGCATGTGTTGGGTTCAAGAATCGCTTTATGTGGTTTTATAAAATCACAACCAACCGTTGCTGTCCACACCGGGCCGGTGGTTGGGGCGTCTTCTTCTTTGGTGTTTCTATTGTTTATTAGCACTCATTTGGCATCTATAGGTACAGGCTCAGTACGCAAAGTCACAGCGGTGTAAATCCGGAAAATTTTGCTCCAGGTCTTTTGTTTTCACAACTTTGTTCTCTATGATCCTGTTTACAACAGTTGGTACTTCCATGTTTTGAAGTGGACGCCTCCCACACGTCACTTTCAAATCAGAGTCCCTGATTGGTCACAGTGCTGCGTTGCAGCGTAACAAAGCTCAACCGATTTATACTAAGAGCCCACAACCAGACTGAAACACTCGCGTAACAATCACGAGTGTTCCAAACACAAAAGTTCTGGTCTACGCGCGTTTGCATAGACTTTTCACCAACAGTGGCCCTTAAAGACGAGTCGACGCAGCCGTACTGTTTCCTATTTTCCAGAGAAAATACAGGGTTATATCAGGAAGGGCATCAGTCATAAAAAATTCTGCTAAACCAACGGTGGGAATCAGTGAAAGCTGCTTCACTGGGGTGACCCTGACAGGATGTGTTGCTAGGTAAGCAACAACAACATTTACATTGTAAAAATTAAAATACAAAAAAAAAAAAAAAAAAAAAACAAGATGGAGGCTGAATCCGAATTCTTCCCTTTCAGCTTTTCCTTTAAACTCTAATTATAGGGGCATTTGGTGAATTAAAGAGGTTCTAAAACGTTTATTTTTGTGTTGTGCAAAAGTTTAAATTTTAACGTATGTAAGAACTTTTTGGTTTTAGTACGACTTTTTAAAAGTTAGAAAACCGCTATTATTTTGCATTTCCCTAGCACTGGCAGCTATGCGCTAACGTAGATGACCGACGACTATTGATGATGTCATCGAGAGTTAGTAACATCTGAATTTGAAAATTGTCTTTATCTCTCCACTTGGAGGGCCAAATGTAGGGGTGGGGAGAATCTGTAGGGTTAACCCGTAAAGGTATTGGAAGAAATCGGTTTTGGTCTTAAACATAACGGAGACTGCGGCCCAATCCGAATTCTTCCGCTCTCCATTCCCCTTCATTTGGCCCTTCAAACAAAGAGTTATGAGAAAATAGTGTCTCATAATTCGGGCGTCACTTTCGTTCGATGTTCACCGATAATCTCCAGTCCGCTAGCTTTAGCGAGGAGCTTCCAGCGCCTAAATATACATAAAAAAACAGCAGTTTTATAACTTTAAAAAGGCAAAGACAAAAAGTCATTACTTACATATACATGTAAACTTATGTGATTCAGAGCGCACTCGTGTGAAGAAAAGTGCTTTTCATCGCAACATGATTTTCTTTGTATCCCTCCACTTGGAGGGTCAGATTAAAAAAAAAAAAAAAGGCCCCCCTTCAAATGGAGGGTAACAGATAAGGGAAGAATTTGGACTGAAAATATTAAAAAATGTCTTCTAATACAACTTGAAGATAACTGTTTTCAAAAACAAAGTCCCTTTTATTCCTGTTTCTGAGGCTGAAATCCTTCCAGATTATGTTTCTGAATTTGTTGAGATCAGAAGTCACACATGTCAGCTTTATAGACATAAATAAAACGGCAGGTTGTTCTTAAAATGCAAAGCATTGTAGACCAGAGCCTGTATTTCCTGTCGTCCATAGAACGCCAGTAAAGCTTTCATCCTGGGCTTGTGTCTGAGCCTCTAAAATGGCACATTTTTTGTGTGCAGTTAAAAAAGACACACCTTGCACATAAGGGAGGGCACCTCAGTTAATACTTCAAACAAGGGGCATCAATATCCTTAATCTGTGGGCTGCTCTGGCAAATGAGGGATGGGTCAGTAAAATTTCACCTTCAGAGCTCTCCAATGGGTATGATGTTACAGAGTTATGCTGCTGTGCTGTTTTATTTCTACAACTGCTGTTTTTACAATTTAAGAGCAAAGAATAGCAACACTTAGATGTTTCATTACCATTTATAGCGTACTTTCCTCCTTTAGCCCTCCTTTAAGTATCCCTGATTCGTGAACTGAATTGTTTTACACCAGCACTGAAAATCTTTGTTTCCATTATGTTTCCTGCTACTTTCTATACATTTTTAGGCAGGTAAAAACTCAATCACGCTTTCAACGATTTAAGGAATCTGGGTATCTGGGCATGCTTAAACTTTATAGTTTTTGAAATACTAGAGAAAATATGCCTCATAGCAAATGAATGAGAAATGGCTAAAAAAAAAGAAAAAAAAAATCTTTTAAAAAACTTTGTGCACTTTGAAACTTTTGTTTCAAAGTGCGTACTTTCAGCTAGAGAAACCATTCAAACTTTTAAATTTTCAGCAATTACTGAGTTTTTTTAGGGTAATTTGGAGTGTAGCTTTTAATTTAGCAACATGCTAGCTGTTCTTGATTAATTTAGACATTTTTCCAGTTTTTTAGGCCAATTTGGAGTTTTGCTTATATTTTAGCATTATGCTAAATGTTTAGGATAATTTAGATTTTAGCTAATATTTTAGCATTATGCTAAATGTTTAGGATAATTTAGATTTTAGCTAATATTTTAGCATTATGCTAAATGTTTTGGCAAAATTAGACATTTCTTCCAGTTTTTTAG
>NC_050523.1:6862408-6940613 GCF_002922805.2 Oryzias melastigma
TTTTTCTAGTATTTTAGCAAGCTTTCAGCTTCAGCAATTTCAGGTATCAGCTCTTGCATCTTTAGCAGCCACACATCCCTGTATCTTTTAAACTGGTTTATGTAATCTTTTAACAATGACGTTTTGTTTTATTACCTGTATTTTACTCTCATTTTATGCATATCTGTAATTTGTAAAACAGACAAACAAAAAAAGCCCAGCTAAGGACAAATGCTGCAAACTTTTCATGGCTAAAAGCATTATGATATGGGCATGGGACTGCTATCAACAGTACGTCTATGTTTTTATATCTGTCCTTACGCAATAAATTAATTCAATTCAATTTAGCCTACAGCATTAACACTAGCATTACTGCAGGTAATGCTAAATATCTAATAGGCATTTCCACTCTAAAGTTCCACCCATCAAAGAATGCTGTTAAATGTAATTCATCCCACCAGTTTAAAGTCTAACTGATCTGCGATGCACTCAAGAAACGTTGCAGTCGCCTATAAAGCAGGAGAGTTTGAGCCGTCACCTTCTTCAAAAGCAGATCGAGTCATTTCAGAAGTTGGAACTTAGATTAATTAGGTGACTCCCAACATGGAAAAGAGATCATTATCAGCAGAGGCCATCAGTGGGGACAAAACCATTAATCTCACAGTTCAGGGACCATGAGCTACTACCTGAGATAAGGCCAATAACTATTAGTAGCATCAGTGTCAATACTGAGAGTCTTTCTAATTGCAGCATGATGAAAAGATGCAGACACATGGCTGAGAGTTATTTCCTCTTAACTTTTTGTTCATTTAGACAAACAAAAGAGCTCTTTTTTTTTTTGCTTCCAATGCAGATTTGGATATCACAAATTAAAAATTTGGAGCAGCTTCTCAGCTGGGCCCCCGCCATGACAATCTGTTTTGGGGAGTTTTGGCAGAAATGAAAACAGTTTTCTGTTTACATTCTTCAGATAAATGCCTGACTGGACAGAACTGATTGAATTAAGGATGGAGTGATTCACAAGGAAAACAAAAGATGGGCTCCATCTTTTTTTCCTTCCCCAGATCTCTGTTTCAGGGAATGAAGTAATGAATATTGTCGGCTGTACACAGGTGATAAATGAACCCATCTGTTCTAAAGTGTTTTGCATAACAAAGCATCTCAGCTTAAGATTTCAGAGCAAAATGCAAAGTAGCCATTATTTTCATCTACATTATGTTAAACACATTTGACAGTTTGTGATCATTTATTGTAGTTTTATGACACGGCTCAGTGTGAGGCTTAAAGTATTGGAAAAGGTTTGAGTGTCACTCCCATGTGTGTGGTTTCCAGTTATTTGATTTCATATAATCTGTGTAAATGCACTTTTAGGTGAAATTAAATAACCCTAACCCCCAGAAATAAACATAATATAGAATGATTGTAATAACTCAGTATTATGGCTGGAAATTTCACATTTATTGCGGTAGATGCCAGAGAGACTGGGGCCGAATGCCAAACAAGGTTAAGCAATTTCTGCCTAAAAAGGATGGTAAAACAGCGCTTTGACGGGAGAAATGGGTGGGTGTGAGGACGGCATGAAAGAAGCTCCAACACTTTCATCATCTTTGGCACTTAAGAAAAAAAAAAGGAAAAAAAAAATCAATCCTTGAACAAGTTCTGTAAATTACTCAGTTGGGAGAGCAGGCTAAAGGTGGAAGGATCTGTTCTCGGAAAAGCTGGAGTTCCCTCTAATATGTCAAAGCTTTTATCCATCTTAAAACTCTTCTGCATATTATTAACTGTCAAGAAAGAAGAAAGAAAATAAATCAAACCTGATTTAAATATTCTTAAGATGTTCTTATACTTTGATAATTCTATGAAATGTGTTCAGTTGGGTGAGAAGTGTGTTTTCACTGCATTCGAGAATGGACCTTCCAGTAGAGATGTTACAAGAACTACTTGCTTGAGGCAAAAAAACCAAAAAGTTAGTTTGAGTAAAAAAACTCACTTGTCCTTATAGCCCTCTGATTCATTTCTATAACCCTGCAACACTTTTCCAAACATTTTTATTACATATTATTTTTATTTATTTATTTTTTTTACTGGTGGCAGTAATGTGGAGTTCAGTATCTTTCCCAAGGACCCTTTGACACATGGGTGGTCAGGGCGGGAACCAAACCCATGACCTTCCGATTAACTACTCTACCTTGACACCACAGGTGTCCCGGTTGTAGGATATTATTTTTCTTTTCAAACTGCCCAAACCTACATCACTCAGTTGTTCTTGGTTTACCTCTGACAGAGTTAGGGGCTTGTTCCAAATCCGAATTCTTCCTCCCTACCCCTCCAGCTTACCCCTTCCAATTGTATGGGGATTTTGAGGGGTAAGGGTGTCCGAAATAGATTTTTAAAGGGGAAACCCAATTCCTTTCAATTGTATTTACATATATAGCTCAATATCACAAAAGAAGAGCCTCATTGGACTCAATGCCGGTCATTGTACAGAAACAGAAGGTCGGCCATAATATATAAACAATAGCTAATTGCTAAACTAAACAGACTAAAAAAATGGTTATCCCTGCCCTTAGACCCTTCTACCCAGTAAGGAAAAACTCCTAGAAAACCTGATTCAGGGAAAAAAAGAAGAAACGTCTCCCAGGATGGACAGGGGATTTACCAGGACTATTAAAGAGGAATCAGCTTATCCAACTCTACAACTACGTATTTGAATAGAGTTCAGATAGAACTGGTGGATGGGTGGCGGCGTGGTCCACACCCAAGACGAGCCAGAGGTGCGGTCCACGACCAAGAACAGGAGGCACAGGTGATCCACCAGGAACTGGAATCCCTCCCACTAAAGAGGAACAACATATGAATCACACTGCACCAAACAGGAGCACAGAGAACTAAATATAATAAATAAATACTGAAACTAGGACAGAGGGGTTATCCGTATTTATAGATTCTTCGTAATCGTAGATATGTCCGGTTCCTATCACTCGCAAATAACGGGGGATACTGTATTGACTTTTTGTTTTAGCAATACTTTTCAAAGTTATAAAACTGATGTCAAGTATTTTCTGAGCACTGACAGCTATGCGCTAACATAGATGACTGACGACTACTGATTACATCATTGAGCGGTAGTGACATTCAAAGTAGAAGACACTAATTTTCCATAAATCTCCATTTGGAGGGCTAAATGTTGGGGTAGGGAGAAGTCATTAGTGTAGGGGAAGAATTGGACTTTACCTAAACTCTTGACTTCTAGTGTATGGCTGTCAAAGTCTAGGTCTTGAGGACCAGTGTTTTTTCCAACTGAACTACCATTAATGCTTCTTATTAGTGAAACATACTTAAACCAGGTCACCAGCAAAACGGAGGACTGACTTTCTAAAAGAAAAAAAAAAAATATCCGGAGGCCATCGACGTTCTGAGTCCAACATCAATTATGTCTGTCTTTTGAAGATAAACTTAAGAGTTTGGATTTGTAAAAAGTGATGTGTGGGCATCTATCAACCTTCTATAGTCCACTGGTTCCTTTTGTCTTTACTGACTTTGTATTAGAATCTGATTTCACTTGCAAATGAACCAAACCCTACATGTCAGTTGTACAGAGTTAATTATTGTACATTTTCAAATGTAGAAAACCTTCTGATGAAACAAAGAGCAGTGGTCACACTGGGAAAATTACCTTTGACTAAAGGTTTTAGGTAAAAGTTTCTCTATGCCAAAATGAATGATTTTTGGCAAACTTTAGAAAGACGTTTGGTTTTAAAACTAATATTTATCTTTTTTTTTCTTGTCATCCTTGCTGTCTTTTGACAACAGGATGATAATATTAAAAATGACTTCAAAAAAAGGCAATACGGCAGGTTACAACCCAAACGGGTCACCAGTCCAACACAAAATGACAGATCATTATACAATTTTGAACCGTTTAGTCAAACTAATTTGCATGTCTTTGGACCGAGGGAAGAACTCAGGGCAGGACCCGGTCTGCTGGTAACTTCCAGCTTAAACTCTAAGGTGACAGCCCAATCTGTTGAAAGCTCCCAAGTGCATTTCAAATTTCTGGTGAAAAAGGCAATATTTTCTATGCTTTTGCAAGACTGAAATTGAGCTGTAAATTTGCTTTATTGAACATTTATTTTACTGAACTGGAAAATAATGGAACTGTAGGGCTGGGTGTCAAATATTTCCAGAAATTATTCGATTTACAAGATTTTTGGATCAATTTAATTCTGATTTATTTAGATTCTTGCAATTCAATTTTGAGATTACACATTTGTTTAGAAATACATTATTAATCTAGTATTGACATACTTTAAAATGTATCAGTGAAATAATGACATTGTCAATATCATAGTGTTACATAGATTCTCAAAAGGAGAAGTTCTAACAAATATGTTCAGATCATTAACATTGCAAACATTGTTCTGCTTCTCCTGGAGGTCGTTTCAGTTTGGCCACCAGGGGGCGATACTGTGTCTTAGATAACAAATGGTTACTTTAAAACATATTTCCTGAAAGGACCTGTGAGTTTATAAAGACGTTCATTTACTCAGCAATATTTGCTTAGGTTGACCAAACGTTAGCATTAGCTGTCCTATCGGAATTTCCATTAAACGTTAGCATCAAGCTTCATGTGCTAAATCGATTTATATTTTTATGATTCGATTATTGATCTATTAAGCTTAAATTGATTCAAATCGATTTTATCAACCCAGCCCTATGGAATTGGTAATAATTGTGATCACTCCTGCTGTGGTTTGATATGATCTACAATTAGTATGGAATCATAAAAGTCTCCAGACATCATAAACTCTTACATTTGCTAGTCTCTGCAGCATATTAACTAAATGGCATCCATGCTTTATTGCTGATAAGGTACAGAGGACATTTTAACCTCTGTTCTTCCTCAACCTTTTTTATCTTTCTGTAGATGAGCTCCATATGCTCCAGTCCACTACATCTCTCCAGACTCATGCTTAGCCATCATCCTTCTGCAGAGCCGTCCCAGACATTCTGTCAAACTCCTGCTTGTTTTTGAAGTCTGCAGTGTACAGTGCGAACATGAAAGGAGGCACAAATGTTCCCCGAGGAGCTGCAGATCCACTTTAAGTTAAGGTTAAGCTTTGCCGACACAGAGCTTCAGGATCCGCTGTCTGTAGGGTGCTGACGGTTTACTGCAAGCACGTTTAAAAATACTTTAATGACAGATGAATACATTTGAGCAGGAAGAAAGGACAATCCTAATTCCTTCATTCTGAGCAACTTCAATCAGTTTCTACAAAGCAATGTTGAAATCAATAAAACATTGTGTGGGCTATTTGTGCCTAATGGTCAGTCAGCGCTGATGAAAGAGATATTGACTGGACGGAAATAAAGGGGAATGAACTATAGACAGAAATATTGAATATGAACTTACTGTAACTTTATTGTATTGCATATAAATAGATTTGTTTTGTCCAAACACTTTGGAGTTGTTTGAATCTCTGGATTAGACCATGAATTCATAAACGAGATAAAAGATGATGAGGAAGAATATTTCATTCTAAATATAGAGGTGTATGTTGAAAGAACAGCAGTGGGAGGGGCTTGTCACCCAATTTACTTGTTAAATGTTCCTTAAAGGGACAGAATGGGCACATGATTATCACATCCTTTCTTTGCTTACATGTTTTATGAAATCTTGTATTTTCCTCTGAGATCAAATGAAAACAGATAAAAACAGAAACCCACATCAATGTGTTTCCCTGAAGATGAAGTACACGTTTCAAATACTTCTAGCTAGAACATTTTTAGATTAGTTTGGACTAAGACTACAGTCACATGTCCCAAAATGCTACAGTAAAGCAACCTAAATGCAAGTTTTTAAGCAAATTTGGAAGATATCCGTGGAAGTTTTAAGAAAAAAGTTGAAACTGTCTTGCGAATGTCCAGTGATGTAGAATGGCCCGTTTTTTTTTATAGCGGGCTACATAGCTATAATCTTATAAACAGGCTAGAGAGTAGCAGGTGGCACTTCATATGAACAGCTGCCGTCTGGAGACCTTTACACGTCTTCAAATCCAGCTGCCACCGCCCAGCTGTTATTTTGCCATGCTACCATCCCCAACACCTGACAGGTGCCTGACTGCCACCGTCTACATCCATAACCATGCTAACAATTAGGGCTGGGTTGAAAAAAAATAAATAAAAATCAAATAATCAATTTGAATTGTTTTAAGCTCAATAGATCAATAATCGATTCACAAAAGATATAAATCAATTTAGCACACAAAGCTAAAGTCAGCTAGCTTGATGCTAACGTTCAATAGAATTTGCTAATGCTAACGCTCGGTTGAAAAAAAAAAAAAAAAAAAATATACACATTTCTGACTAAATGAACATCTTTATTTACGTACAGGCAGGAATTTTCAAAACTCCTTTAAGGAAATATTTCTTAAGTAACTATTTGTGGTCTAAAACTTTGTTTTTTCAATTCATACTGTTGTCTTCTTCTTAAATAAAGTATTGTCTATGACACGATCGCCACCTAGTGGCCAAACTGAAACGCCCTCCACGAGAAGAAGAACAATGTTTACAATGTTAATGATCTGAACATTTTTGTTATAACTTCTCTTTTAGAGAATCTATCACTGTATGATATTAAAAATCTCAGTAGTTAACTAATACATTTTACAATATGCGAACTGTATCAGATTAAAATAAATGTATTCAAATTAAATAATAGATTCTTAATGTATTTCTTAACAAATGTGTATAAATTTGTAAATTTAAAATGTAATTGAATTGAAGAATCGGAAACAAAAAAAAAATCGGAATCAAATTGATTTAGACTCTTGTGAATCGAATACAATTGTTTCTGGAAATTATAACTGATATCCAGCATTACTAACAAAAAAAATAAATAAATAAAAATAAATAAAAAATGAAAAAAAAATCAGGCGGTGGCAGCTAATGTTGAAGATTCTGCCAATACCTCCCCATCGCGCAGTGGTATTGTATTCGTCACCTTACTATAAAATGTGTCATAGATCAGTCAAATAATATTCCTAAAAACAATTTGACGGAGCAAAAACTCTTCTTGTGTCAAGGGGACAAACTAAATAAAAAGACCATACAGATGAGGCTTTTGTTGAACAATGTTTAGAATTCTCAACTGCTCATTTTTATTTAATTCACCAAACCAAAAATGTGTTTTGTTTTTAGAAACTTTGCTCAGGTCCAATTTCCCCCCAGCAGTTTTTAAGACATTTACAAGTCAGGATTGGATCTGCAGAATAATCAAAACACTTCTACTGCTTCACCTTTTACCTTTTTGTTATGCATGGATTGCAACTGTTGTCAAATTGGGAAAAACATTCGAAAGGGAGTTTTTAAAATGCATCAAGATGTTTGTGGAGGTGCAATTTCTTTGCGATTTACCCGAACTCGCTCTTGCTGACAAAACTTGAGCAAGAAAATGGAAAAGGAGTCGCCTTGTGTGGCTTAAACCAAACTGTTCCTTAAAAATCACAGTCATTCTCTCCAGCTGTTTACAAGTCATGCTCATAACATTAAGAGCTAAACAAATGAGAGAAAAAAAATGTAGCTCTCACCTTAGTTTACTGTGACAGCTGTCGTAAAAAGGGGCGTCATTTGAAATGGTGCATGTTATTTCACCTGCAGTTGGGTCCCTGTTGCTGACAGCGTGCTACAGAAATGTCCCGCATGTCCGTTCTCTGAAAACTTTGTGCTTAAACAGCATCAGAAGATGACAAGTGGAACACAGTGAGGCTTTCTGATTGTGGCAGGATCTCATAGTAATCAGTCTGTGTGAACAGACGGGCACAAATGAAAGTGAGCACATAGGCTAGATGCTAAAAACAAAACAAACGGATGTTGGGGGAAGTGTGAGCTTTTGTGGATTCATGCAAAACTAAGCACGTTAGTCGGGTTAAACCAACTATTTCAAATATATAAGCCCTCAAATTTGTCTGTTTTTTTTTCCAATAATACTTAAGAATTCTATTAAGGACATGCCCCAATAAAATTTGTGTTTTTGGTCTAAGCATGTTCTTGTACTATTTTTTCCATGATGGACGGCATTAATTTAAGATTAAAACTGCGCTTCTGAGTATTTCTTCATTCAAATCATGTTGGATCAGGAGCAGGCTTGGAAAATCTCAGGTTTGTGACATAGCAATTTCCATGGGCGGTCAAAATTTTTCGTTCTTTGTTCCCATTCAGATGGATCCACTTGCAGACAAATTTGTATCGTCTTATTTTTCCTTCTCTAAACTGGCATTTAGCTTAAAACTGTATGGTGAAATAGCTCGGATATAGGGCAACATTTCTTCTTTTTTGCTTTGCTAATGCTAGCCTGGGCTTGTGAGGTCCCGTAAGAGGGAGAGTGTAAACAAAAAGTTGATGGGAAATTAGCCGATTCTTACCTTTGCTGCTTTTCTGAAAATATATCTTCACACAGGCTATTTAATTTTGGTTAAACTGCATAATTGTACTTAAAAAGCCACTGGGATCGATTTACCCCCCCCCCATCCCCCCAAAAAAGAGAAAAAAATGTAGTTGGAGTGGGACTTTAGTAAAACAGACAAAGACAACCTAATGGAAGGTTTTGTGAATATACTTTTTAGAATTTGGTGACTCTGTTTTGTCCCCTTTTGCTACTTCTATATGGTGCCATCTTTTTCATGCTTTCATGTGCCAAAAACACAATTTATTCTCAAATATCCTTTGAAATATGCACTCAGAGCACATGACTGATCAACTCTACAACTCAGTATTGGCAAATTAGTGTCAAAGTAAGACCTTAGTCACAACCGCCCTTGTATAAGGGCTGTATGTGGGCAAAAAATTGGCAATCCTCCTGAGGGGATTCAGGTGGCCCAAAACAAAAGAAAGATTGCAGACTCTATGACTGTGAGGACTGTGGACTTTTGGCAGTTATGTTATGGGTCCTGACAGAATGACCTGACCACCTTGGACCCAAGAGCAGAACTTTTGCTGCACTGACAAGGTTCTCTGTTATTGCAGTCCACACCACACCATGCCAGATGGGTTTCCTGCAGCCATATTCAAGTCATGTCAAGCCAAATCCACCTAATCTATTCCTGGACTGTTGGGGCCATTCTTCATGTTCCTGTGGAGGTTTCTCCATGTATCCCCTTTTGTTTGACTTTGGGCATCTGGGATCTGCTCTTTTGGGGAGGGGTACTGCAAGCCCTGTCGACTTCGGTTTGGTTTTTGTCAGTTATGCTATGACAGAAACCCTAGAGAAAAGTGTTCATTACAATTCTTTTAGGGGCAGGCTGTTAGAGAGAAGTTGTGACAAACATTTACACAACACGCAAGGGTAATGAAAATGCCCATTTCCCCAAGTCCTGCAGATTGAAATAGGGGTATGTAAGTGGTGTTCAAGTCATAAGAGTGTGCTCCTTGTGTACCCTGTTCAGGTTTGCCAATTTTTTGCCCACAAACAGCCTATATCTAGTTATAAGGGTAGTTGTAACTTTGATTATCCTCACAAATTCTTTCACAATACACTTACCACAAAGCAATAAACCACCAAATGGTTCCAGAGCGTGGCTATGTGTACAGCTCACCTCTACCCCAAGGGATGGGTCCAATCCAGGGAACTAATGGGACTTTGACTCGCCTTTAACAACTCTGTTCCATTTTCAACAAGGCTTAGAAGAACCAGCACTCCCCTTGAACTGGACTCTACAATCTACCAAGGATCCAAACAACCCAAACATTGGCAGCACCAGCACGGGTCTCCAGTATACGTGCATGTAACTATAACCTAACTGATCATAACTAGTAACTAAAATCTGAACAGACACTTGTTTGATGCACCAACATTTTCATTTGGCCAGTGATCTAAGAGAATTGATTGTTGAGATATTTACCTTGCCACAGATTTAAGTGTGTATTTAAGCTTTTTTATGTTTTGGCAGAGCCAAAACAAAACCAGAAAAAAACAAGAAAAAAACTGATTCCACATAGAAAGTAATAAAATATTGACACATTCCCTTTCATCCCCCTCTGGGCTTTTTCTTGAGCAGTAGTACTAATAATAATAATAAAAAAAATCCCATTGGGTTATAGCTCCAAACCTATCAAGATGTGGAGCCACATTTTTCATCTATTTGCACTTTTAATCTGGGGATTTTAGATTCATGCAATAAAGCGTTTGGCTTCAATCAGGATCGACTGGTTACGGAGATAAAGGAGAGAGCAGCTGCCTCTGCAGTGACTACAGAAGAAAGAAAGTCCTATGGCGCAGTCTGAAAAAAAGATACAAAAAACAAAGACAAACTAACCAATGTGAGGATTCAGACTTAAAAAGGCAGCGATTGAAGACAAAAACAGGTTCTAGCATGCATGTCATAAACGTGGGTGAACTGTGCTCGTGTAATTACTCTGCTACAGAAAATGTCAGCACTACATCTTTGAAGATTTCTTTAAGGAAACTCATTTAGTGCAAAGAAAAAATATGCTGTAATATCACAAACAGAAGCAAAAATACACAAACTCGTGTTTTTATCAACTTTGAGGAATTTAAACAATGTAAGGAAGCTATGAAGAAAGGATTGGGATGCTTTTTAATCAGCACTACTGGTGTCTGATATAAGAAAAGAATGTTAAACCCACAAATTTGTTCAACAGTAACGTACAAAAGACGCTAAAATGATTATGATGGCATAGTTATAAGTATCAGGGAAAGAGAAGGCTGTGGATGGCAATTAGTGTTGTTGCACAGATTCATCTTTTCAGTTTACTTAGCCTCTTAATTTAGTTTCTTTTCCGTTATTACAAAACAGATAAAAGCCATCGAAATTCAGCATTGGCTGAGAGTGTATTCAGACTGGAAAATTGTCTTGTCTGTGGACTGAGTCTATTTAATTTGGTCCGGATTGAGTCCTGAACTTTGTATTTGGTCTGTATTCAGATGTCCATCTACTGGATATTTCTGTCGCAAACTAAAGCCTGTAAACAAAACCCATTGGCTAAAGCTCTTGTCTTGTCTTGTCATTGGCCAGGAGTTATGAGGCAGGAGAAAAACAATGGGAAAAAGAATAATGAAAAGGTTCCCAATTCTTGTTGGGATAGTTCACTCACTTATTCAAACTTTATATTTCACTGGCCAACTTTGAACATCTGTATCAACATCAGGTACAATACTTTTTACTTTCTATTTTGGTGCAGCGGAGGCATGCTGCAAGGTGGTTGCTAAGGAGGCGACGGCCAAGTGAATCAACATTTTTATGGTTGTAAAAAAAAAATGTCACAGCCGGTGCCTAGATTTAGAAATGCAGAGTTGATGCCTTTTCTCCATGCAGGCATGCTGCGAGTGTGTGTGCGCATGCCTGTGTGTGTGTAGGCGTAGCGGACAGGCTCTTAAACTGCGCTCCCCTCCTGGCAAATTCCCGCAGCTCCTTCTGAATCAGAAGTTTTACACAAGTTAGTCCCTCCAGGAGTTTGAGATGTTGCGGACGCAACTATAACTGCAAATTCAAGCAAACCGGAGATTTATTGCACACTCTGCAACCTTACTGCACTTTGACCAAAAAGAAAACATATTTGGCCCTTAAAATGTTTTAATTCCTTGTGTTGAGAAAGAAATCAAAATTGTGACTTTAAAACTGTGAATCAAATCGTGGCGTGACTGCATCGTTACATCCCTACTTATAAGAATTAATGAAATAAAGTTTCTTTGAGGCTCTCCGTTTACGTCACATAAAGCCCAGCTACGTTGGCCGTTTTGGTTCATTTGGTCTGTTCAGATACAAGAAACTTAGAGCGATTCGTCCGATTGGAAAAGAAGCAACCTCCACCATAGAGCCATCCATAAAACTAAATAAAGAAAACTAGGAAACACTTATAACCAAATATGTTTGTATAAAGGTTTTGTTTTAACTGAACATTTTCAACCACTCAAAAGAAAAACAAAACCATTTATTTTCTGTGCAATTTGGCCCGACGTCAAACAGACTTACTTCTAAAACCCCTGTCAGACAGCTCGCCAGAAAAAAATAAATACTTAAAAAATAAAAAAAAGCAAGCTTGAAATGACAGGAGCAACCTCCAACAATGACGAGGAGAATAGCAGGACTGACAAAGGAAAACAGGAAACCATGACTTAATAGCAAGGAGAATATATAAAGGGAAACCAGTTATTAAAGTAAAGGTTCAGAATATAAATAACATCTTCAAGCCCAAAACAGAGGAAGCACATTTAAAATGGAATTTTTGTGACAAAAGTTTCTATTCAATACCCAATTCCTATACATAAAATACCAAAAATGTCGATTAAACCAGAAAATAGTGTAAAAAAATTTATTTTGCTTTACTTGCAGTAGATGTTCAAACTCAGCTATTATTCAAGAAAAAAAATAGTTTATTGAAGACAATGTTAAGCAACAATTATAAATTGTAAAAAATGATCAAAAGTCTGCATTCTTCACGAGAAAGAAAAAAAAAGAATATAAACAGCGATCACATGTTAAAGATCTACTTAGATGAAAATCATTTATTTAATTTATTGTGAATCAGGAGCAAATTGGAAAAAGCTTGTAGCATTGATGAAGGTACCTCAGTCGGCGGGACACAAGCTCCCTATACAGTACGCCTTCGTTTTCCTCTTCTGAGCCGACTTCTGCCTTAAATCTGTATAGATAGATCCGATATTGCTCACCATTTTAATGTCAGGTTAGAAATGATGGGAAGTCAGGGCAGGCTTACTCCTAGCCAACAGTCCCGTCCATGTCAGAAGTAAATTTCTGATGAACTACTTCTGATGTTCTTAAAGATAATTTAATTTGTCTCAATTTGAGGTTATAATAATTAGAAGAACAGTCATCTATTAGTAGAACTTTAAAGTCACACAACTTGGTGTCACGGATTTGTATCCGCATTCGACCCATCCCCTGGTGGAAGTGGTGATCTAAGGAACCATTTGGTGATTTAACCCCCTAATCCAACCTCTTAATACCGAGTATCGAGCTGCGAAGCAATGGTTGCCATTTTTAGAGTCTTTGGAATGACCCAACCATGGAATTGAGCCCCAAATCTGCCATTCTCCGGGCAGTCACAATTCACCCCTGAAAATAAACATCTTGCCAGTTTGGGAACCACAAAAATGCCAGGATTGAGAACATATATATATATATTAACACAGCCAAGATCAAAGCTTAAATCACATTTTAAAAAAGCTGGTTTCCAAACTCAAAGACCTGTAAGTAAAGCAGTCTGAGGCACAGAATAGCCATTTTGGGACGATTGGAATCAATTATGCAGGGGGTCTGTCGGCTGTTTGGGAGATGAGTTCTGCTCTTTTCTGATAAGAGAATTTCCTGCTTGCTTTGCCTGGCAGGAGCAGCAGTGGGCCGTACTCATTAAGTGGTGGGTTACTGCCAGTCCTCTGCACCGCAGCCCGCCACAGCCGAGGTTTTAGGACGGCATAATAGGGAAGCTGAGGGAACCCTCAAATGCTCTGGGAATTTTGGCTAACTTTATTTTTGCTAGCTTGCGTCTCCTAATAACAATTATTAACCCTGATGCAGTTTTAATATTATTGGCTATCTTATCATGGCTTCACGGCCAATTTGATGTGATAGTGTAGTTGAAGTATTGACTTTTTAATGGAAGATACAGACAAAAAAAATTAGCGTAGCTCAATACATTCTTGCTGTTTTAAGCTATTCAAAGTACTTTGCACTTTCCTGAAGGAGGGTGAAAAAAAAAATAAAAAAATGAACAGATAGAGAAATTAAGAACACTAAAACTATTGGAGGTTTAGGATAACTGGTCTCACTTTTTCCCAATATTGGTTGCTATACGGTGGTCCGTTGCTATATTGCGGTTCACTTTATGCGGTCTCGCAGATTTTTATCAGTGCAATTTCTGCATACTTTTTTGTTTTGATGGCGCACTGTGTTCTGGCTGGAGACATAAAATAACCTCCGTCTTGTGTCTCCTGAACAGATATTCGCATCTTGCCAAATCTACATAAATCTTCAATCTGAAGCAGATATTTGGTTTCATTCAATAAAAAAATGACGTATTTTCTACAAAAGTTTGCAATTTAAGAGTTTAAACAAGAAAGAAAAGTGTAAAAATGTCCCTTTCCGTCTGAGAAAAGTGTATATTTAGGGGTTTTACAGCATAAAATATCTATAATCCAACTTTTCTACTTTGTAGATTTCACCTGTTGTGGGTAATTTATGGAACATTAATGATAAATGAGGGGCTTCTGAATTTGATATTTTTGGTTTATCAATTTGGTGTAAAGAAATAGTTATTCAATGGAAAAATGTACAAAATATAAGAGATAAGATGGATAAAAACTATGGGTGCTGCGATTAATTGATGAGTAGATTTCTATTCCGACGATCCAACCAGATTGAGCTGTCTGAGGCCAGTAAAACACAAAAAATATTTTAGAAATGAGATAAATCAATAATCGATACTGGAAAATACCATTTGACTTGAGATATGATATGTTTATTTTACTATAATGTGATTTTAAAAACGACCACATGCCAATGGACAACATAGCAAAAAATGATCAACCATCATCATGATCTAATGTTGAAATAAATTAAATTTAAAATCTCAATTTAAAGAAAAACAGGATTTTTGTAAAGATGTGACCATGCAGTGTGGCAGAATGTTTTATAAAGTTATTATTTATATGTGGAATAACAGCTGTGACTAAAACTAAAATCTGAATGGATTTGCCACTAATTCTTGTTTACTTGTTTGTTTACATAGTTAAGTTACACTTGATTATCTTGTAAGAAATGCAAGGAATCTGGAAAATTTCACCTGCATTGTTCAGTACCAGGTATTTACTGGTTGAATTTTTGGCTAAAGTTGCCCTGGATCAATTATTGATCAGTGAATTGGATCGTTCAAAATTAATCAATATCGACGAAGAATCGGATCGGCAACCACAACTTATGATATGAATCAAACTATTGTTCAAATGAATCTTAACACCCCTAATAGAAGCCAAAAAGGCTTAGAATTGTTTTGAATGATGCTATGGTGTGAAATTGGTGCATGAAATCCCGCCATGAAGAACAAAAGTAAAGTTCAACTGCAATAATTTTAAATACTGCTGGTGCGTTTCCTTTGCCCCTCAGTGACTTTACTGCATCTGAGACAAATGTGGTGAGACTGAGCCGGGACAAACTTGGTAAGCCTTTGATCAGCGTGGGTCGTAAGATTTTGCCACAGCGGCAACAGCACAACTGCACAAACCAGTTCCCAGGAATGAGAGAGGCTGTCATTTGTAATTGGTGTGTGTGGCATTGTGCAGAACCGCTGGGACCGCGAGTAAATATGACCTGACAGTGTGAAAAGGAAAAAAAAAGGAGAGAAAAGGCCCTTTTGATCCCTTATTCATCCCTCTCCTGTCACTGATAAGGTTGGTGGGGTTGGAGGATGAAGGCGTGATTTTCCCAGAGGAGAGCAAGAGGCAACACTAATGCCACAAAAAAAAAAACAGTACTGGGGAGGTAAAGACTGACATGGAGAGAGTAGAGGTGAAATTGAACAGAAGTGTTAAATACAAACCGGTTATTAAAGCATATTTTCGTGGTAACCAGGTACAAAATAAGTACAGATGAACCATCTCCCCTGTTGAATGGAGTGTCTCACACTGAAGACACACGAGAGCCTCCGTCGTGTTTGTTCTTACTTTCTGACTAAAACACGTGAGAAATACCCTAAATTGGAAAATTTGTCAGTGATGCTTTCATCTTCTCTCCCATGCCTCAGCAGTGCTGAGCTCTTTTTGTAAATGAAAATGTGTATGTGTGTGCATGCTAAGGTGGGATGGGCAAGTGTGAAGGAGAGAAAAGAGCAGACGAGGCTGCTCATTCAAGCATAATTCCATTACAGGTGGTGGCTGCTGTGAAGAGGAACCATTAGAAGTGTAATCAGAATGGATAGATGAGGATAAGGACAGACACTCGGAGCAGGAGGAGATATACAGATGATGCTACTGTATGTGATCGAGCACACCCTATGACCCAGAACATCCTGCCAGAAGAAGCACTTAAAGGGGAACAAAATGACACCTGTTACAGAGGATAATCACCGCGCCTTTGAGGCTTCCTTGCACTTCCCTTGTTTCCTGTTTCTCTTACAATGTCTTGTTGCTCCCTTTCATTTAAGCATTTCTTACATTTATGTCAAATAAATATAAATAAACAGAAAGATTAGCACCCTTCTGACATTTTTAATCACATTTTTATCTGTTTGCTAAAGAGTTTTACGCTAATGCATATTTAAAATGCTACATTTTAACACCACCACTTTAAATACTCAAGAGTTTTAACATTTAAATTCCAGTAAAACATCAAATATTTTTTATTTCTTATAATGAAATTCAGTCATACTCTGTAAGTTTTAAAATTTTGGCTTCAGCATATTCTGCAGCATTAGCAATGACTTACCGGAGACCGCGTAAACGGAGAAATTGTCTGGAAGCCAGCATTTTGTGTCCATAATGCTTTGAAAAAATAGCGAGCTAACAGCTAATGCCATGAGTCTACCTGCTAACACACCTTTTACAAATCACGCCCTGCAGTACAGGATGTGACATCAGCCAAAACCAGGACATGATGTCATATTCCACAAAAAGGGAAACTGCTAACAAGTTCACCCTATTTTTTTATGATAGACTCAGTGATTTGAACATTTCCACCTTTTCTTTTTGCCTGTTATGTGTTTCTGATTTGTTGGTTAGAAGACCACTCCTTCATTTCCTCAGTCAAACTGATTTGTATTATAAGATTTCAGTGACTTCGACTGAGCACCTGTGGGGGGCAGCATTTCACACACTAGTGTACAACCTGCCTGAAATTATTAGTAGAAGAAGAAAGTTCCCCTCTTCTCTGGGACTTTCCTCAAATTTTGTCACGAATTTCCAGAAAAAAGATCTAAAAGCCTAAATCTTAACATTTTACAAAGCCTATTTAGGAATCCACTGTGTTCTAAAAAACAAAAACTTGAATTGTTTATTTATAAAAAAAATAAAAATAAAAAAATGGAAATTATTTTTCATCTAATGAAAAAAAATACTGAGAATTACTAAATTGTGGTCTATATCACCCAATCTATTGAGGATTGATGCACGCTGGTTTTTCTCAAAGACTTCTGGGAAATTTCTAGGACAATGGATTCTAGAATAATAGATTCATGCGATGTTTGAATTCCTTTACCGCTCACTCTATAGTGCATTTACCATTTTGTTGTACTGTCTGAATCTACAATTCCAAAATCAAGTACCCTAGAAGTTTCCCAGAAGTCTTTGCAACAAACCAGTGTAGCGATGCTCACTACATTAGCGAGTTTAGACATTGCCATGGTGGATTTGCCGTTTTGTAAGGCTGTCTTAGGCTATGTCCTAATTCACCCTACTCCCTAATAACAAACTATGCAGTTTGGTATATAAATATACATATGTTGATTTAAAATAATTCAGACACAGTGCTCACTACTTTTTTTTTAAATGTCAAATATGACTTCACCTATTTCACAAAGGGAAAACCTTAACAGTATCAGCATATTACAATGATTATTTATGAATACACTGTGTTCTGTTGATGAAAACATTGATGGTTTATTTAAAAAAATACATTCAAATACAATGTTTTTAAACAAAAAATGTTAAAACACATTGTGGTCGATATATTGATGCACACTGTTTTTTTTTTGCAGTGAATTCTGAGAAATGTTTAGGACACTAGATCCGGACAAGAATGCAAAATGGTGACACATTTAATAGAGCACTATTTAGTGAGAAGTTAAGAAATTCAGACAAAACCCTAAAGAAAGTGTTGATTCTTTGATACTCAACAGTACCATTTTTTTATTGTTGTTTCCTACTCTCAAAATAAGGTTTAATTAATGGAATTTAATGGTGGAAAAAATGCTGTATTTCTGGATTTTTGTCCAATATTGTAATATAATAATTCTACCTTTCAGTCAAAAGCACTGCTTTATTAATTTCAATAACGGAAACAGAACCTGAAGTTTGTGGTCGAAAACAAATGGATTATTCAAATTTAACTAAAGAAAATCTTCAGATAAGATGTGTGTATAACCCATGAGAACCCAAAGGGACAACGGTGTAACAGAAAATTATCTGAAATGTGTCCTGTGGTCAACTTGGTTCGTCTTTTTTTCGACATAATTTTGCTTTTAAGGAAAAATTGGTCTGGGTCTTAATGGGTTTTAAACTATTTCAAATTAACCATTTATTGACAAGTGTATAAAGAAAAAAAGATTTAGAGGGGTGTGGAAGTAACAGCAGAAAAAATTATTTGAAGATGACAACTTCAAAAACAAGACTGAGCATTTTTTCAATGAAAAAAAAATCCATAAAATATGCATATCCTAAGAGCTGGCCTTGAGCAAATCAAAACATCGCATCACGTGTTATCTGGCAAACCAGGGAATATGGAAAAAAAACAACTGAGTATTTCCAAAAGACTTCAAGTTGAATTTTTTCTGATTTTTTTTTGGGGACACTGAGGGTCCTTTGCACCTGTATCTGGACAGTTGACAAAAGAGGCTTTTAAAGGCTAAGAACCAAACACAATAAAAGCTCCGCAATGCTGTAAGGCTCATTTCTGTCTCAGGATATTGGGGTGTCAAAGGAAAGAAAAATCACAGGAAGCAATAACAAAAAATAATAATAATAACTTGGGAATTAGATTCTAATTCCATCTGATTTAGTTGCATTTAATTAATTTTAGCATAACTTCCGATTGTTACAAGATTTTGCCACCAAAATAAACTAATTTCCACCTCAGAACTGAACAACTCCAAGAGGATTTTCCAAACCGACTGATTCATGTGGCCATCTCAGTCCATCGGATGTCCACAAACAATCTAGCCAGGGGTACACAAGCATCAATACCAGTGAATCATTCTCAGCCGACAATGGAGCCACAAACACAAAGTGCTAGTCGGGGTAGTGGGCAGACTAACTCGGTGTCGTTTTCCTCCACAGACTGATTCATTTGGCTGTAATCCACAGCTCCGAGGCAGCTGTCTTATCTCCATGGATTGATGACTTCTACTTACATCTAATTACACTGCCAAAGAGCTACTGTCTTAGAGTGAAAAAAAGTACACAACACTCCCACGCACAAACATGTTAATGATGTCTGGCTGCCCATACAAACCAAATAAATATTTCAGGGTGAACCCTAAGACAAAGCTGTTTATTGATCAATAAGACCTCATGTGACTTTAAAGAAAACCAGATAATCTGGTGAATTATTTAAAATAAACATTTTTTAATAGACTACAAATTAAGCAAATACTATATTTTCTAAATATAATGTCTTTTACTGTAAAAACCCACAATATTCAGCTGTCAAAGGGGAAAAAAATAGGCCTCAATGGACTTTTGCTGGCAATTTCTGTACCTCGCCATAACATTAAACAGCAAGCTTAAACAGCATCCCTGTAAAAAAAAAAAAAAAAAAAAACTATTGAAAAAATAACTTGCACTTTATTTCATTATGAAAATACAAGTGTAAAATGAGAATTTCTGTGCTCCTCCAATAGATGTGAAATGAGGTAAGGCGAAGCTGACTCACACCTACGTCTGGTAAACTCAGTGTGAGAGCGAGAGAAGCTTTTGTCTGCTCCTAAATGCGTATGCCTGAGCTGAAATAAATTAGCATCTCGTAAGGATGACTTCTTAAGCTTCTCACAGACAGTGAAAAATAAAGCTATGCAGGCGGGCGCAGCAGCTTTATTGACCTGCCTGGCAGTTGGCTCCATGTTTAAGGGATGGCTACAACTTGTTGCTGGGAACGAGGTGAACGTATTTCACTGCTGATGCAACATTGATTTGGTGTCAGACGCTGCAGTTCTGAATAAAAAGCTATTCCATGGTACATCATAGGCAGGATGTGTTTTGGTCTGATAGCGTCAAATAATGTATCCTTAAGCTACGGAGGTGTGGGAGTACGGGGAGCCTTGCTGAGGGCTGTCCGTCTCTGTATGACCTGAGCGGGAGCTTGGTTTACATGTAGCCGGCAGTGAGTCGGATCTGTTCCTGGTGCATGTTGGACTGTGGCAGGGCTGTCCTTTATCACTGGTTCTGTTCATAGTCTATATGGATGAATTTCTAGATGCAGCCAGAGGGGATCTGGTTTGGGGACCACAGGATTTCATCTCTGCTCTTTGTAGATGATGATGTTCTGTTGGGTCCATCGAGCCAGGACCTCCAGCATTTGTAGCAAAAGTGTGAAGCGGCTGGGATCATGGTCAGCCCCCCCAAGTCTGAGGCCATGAAATGAGCTTCCTCCGGGGGGTCCTCCTGGACCCCTCTCTGGAGAGATGTTCCGGGCATATCCCACTGGTGAAGACCCAGGACACTCTAGAGAGACTACGTCTCCAGGCTGGCCTATTGAACGCCTCGGGGGTCCCCCCAGAGGAGCTGGAGGAAGTGGCCGGGGAGAGGGAAGTCTGGACATCTTTGCTTAGACCGCTGTCCCTGCAACCCGGTCCCAGATGAACAGAAGAAGATGGACGGATGGATGGATGAAATGAAAACAGCTGTGGATGGTCAACCTGACCCTGGAGTGACTTAGGAGAACAACTCATGACCAAAACCAGGAACACAACTGAAAAGCCTAACTAAAGTACAAAATCCTTACACGGTTGCTCAAAAACTCTTGATTCAAGAAAAAAATAGTTGCAGAAACACTTTGTCAGCAAATAATGAGGTTTTCATTTGAGCTGCAGAACCAATTCTAAATGTAAGACACCACTAACAACCAAAAAGTTCCTAGTTATTCAGCTAAGACAAGGCAATTTGGAAATTCTGTTTTATTCGAGGTGAAAAAGACTACAAGCTAATTGGCCAATGATTTCAAAGTCGGTCTGAATTTGTAAAAATGAAAATATTACTCCATTCATATTTAAAAATAGTGGTTCTTGGATGCTTCAGACACGTTCTTGCATTTTAAACCAGCAGTATTTTAAAAACGGCGTGCATTTGAAACGCCGGGGGAGTATGTCACTGGGTCTGCAGGGAAATCAAGTCTTTGGGTCTGTTTAAATATGCCTTTGTAAAAGGATTTCTGAGAAATCAGAAGCACTCTTAAACAAAACATTTTCCTGGAAATCATTAAAGTTTGAAGATCTACACAAAAACATATTCTGGTCCTTTAGTTTGATGTAAACGGCAACGTTTTTTAATCTTATAGAAAGTTATGTAGAATCTTTGGTTAAATTAATTTCGTTTTTTAATATCTAGTATGTTGCTGTTTGTGTCTGCGACAGTTTGATTGACAGCAATTTAAAAGGAGAAATATTCAAAAATGCAAAAACAAAATGATTTATTTCTACATCTGTTCCCTTTCATAAGAAAAATGCAACACACATACGTGTTAAAAACTCAAAAAATGGGATTTTCATTGGAGGGGGACTTTAAAGACACAAGTATTGGTATCAATATTGTTAATAACCCCCCCCCCCTCTACTGCAGACAGCCCATATCCAACTATAAGGGCAGAGGTGACTTCAGACATTAAATTACTGCTTAAATGTTTTTGTAACTTCATGTTCTTGAAGTAGTTATTCCTTAAATTGGAGTCTGAGTTGAAGTTGAGAATCCACTAAATTTCACAGATGAGAACTACTTTGCCAAATGATCTCACTTTAATCTGTCAAAACTCCAAGAAATCCTTTTATGGCCATTTTGTGGGACATTATGCATGTTTTATATTAATTAGTAGCTCAGCTGGAACATATTTTTGTTGCTGCTGAGTTGATGATTTCAAAGAGCAGCAGAGCTTCATGCTGGGTTTGCCGAGGTTATTTAACTTGAGAGGGTCAGCGTTATTAGCGTGGCCAGACTCTACAGATCACTGCCGTACTTGAGGCAGTTGTGAAAGCTGACTTTTTCGAGCCACCTGTTTCACGCTGTCCCGTGGCGTGTCATCACTGCGTGTGTGCTCTTCTCTTCAGTTGTCCTTGTCAGACTTTAGTCAAAGATGCAACTAGGGACACGAAAAAAAAAAAAAAAAAATCCCTGAAAATAATAGACAAAAATGTGATAAAGAATTTTAGCTTTCTTAGTTGCGGGTTAAAATTTTGCTTAGAAATTAGATTATCTACTCAATAACCTTGAAAACCATAAAAACTCTTCTTTTTTATCCTGCTGTAAACTTTCAAATATGGAAAAAAAATGTGCAGAATTTAACAGATTTGGCTGATTTGAACTATAGGCTTAGGAGGAAGCAATAGAACCAAAGCTTTATTTAAAAAACAGATAATGACAAACAGATTTCTGTCATACAGATTGATGAATCAATCAGTGTCAAGAATGACAAGGAAAGGCATAAAAGTTGGGGGTGATACTATTCCGATCAAAAAAATATACACCATTTTACTCTTATATTGTATTTGGGTCAAAACGGACCCTTTTTCACACTTGAAAATAGGCGAATTTTGACCCGACTACAATATAAGGGTTAAATATGGAGTATTTTCTGAATGAAATTTAGTAAAACTCTGACATTTTTTCATCATTATTCAGCCTCCATTCAAAAAACCCAGTGTGAAACTTTGTTTGCAGCCAGTTCCTTGTGTGCTTTCAAGTGTAAATGTCATTTCTTCTTCAGCACCTATTTAGGTGTCGTTTCAGAAACATAAAGCAACACTTTTCCGTCTTAAAATTGATTTTTGATAAGGCTTTTATTCTGGCTTACCTCATGGAACTGTTCCTGTTTTTGTTGTTTTCTTTTTTTCTACAAAGTTGTCAAAATGTTGCCATCCTGCAACAAATTTACTTTGAATTTGTCATTTAATATAGCTAAACTTTATGTTAGGATTTCAACTCTGTGTTAATGTTCCTTCAGAGTCAGTTGGTCACAAGAGCTGGGGAACACTTTCAGGATAGAATGTGATCTGATTAATCATGACCATCTGATCACTCTGGCCTCATTCAGAGGTGGTTCTGAACGCCTGTGGCCACTTTCTATTCCTATAACGGCGTTGGATTAATGTGTCCTGTGAGGCTCACTGAAGAAACCTTTCAAATTGTCCTTGACACAAGAAAGTGAGTTTCAACTGAGTTCTATTTTTCTTTCTGTCTGGAAACATTTTACTATTAAAAACCCAAATGTACATAATTCAGAGATAATTTCCTCTTTATCTCCTATATCAATTTGTTCAATTGCTTCAAAATGTACCAATCTATAATTTCTGGCTCAGTTGGCTGTGTGTAAAACTGACACATGGGAAACTAGGGCTCATCTAGTGTGAATACTTGGACAAGACCTGCAGCCACACGGAGGCCCGAATCTGGTTCTCCCTGTGACAGTCCCCAGCCCTGCTAGGGTTGTGTCAGGTAGGGCATCTGGGATAAAAAATCTCTGCCAAATCAGATTTATGTACTTTAATGTTAGCTAGTGTCCACATAATTTTGATTCAAGATATGCCCAATACAAGTGCATTAATTTGGGTAAAGGGGGTACTTGGGACATCCCAACCAAATTTCCCAAGCTGGAATCAATAAATGGTCTTGGTCTTGGTCATGGTCTTGGTCTTGTTTTGGGTCTTGTTCATAGTCTTGTTTTTGGTCTTGGTCTTGGTCATGGTCTTGGTCTTGTTTTGGGTCTTGGTCATGGTCTTGGTCATGGTCTTGTTTTTGGTCATGGCAATGGTCTTTTCTTGGTCATGGTCTTGTTTTTGGTCTTGGTCTTGTTTTGGGTCTTGGTCTTGGTCTTGGTCATAGTCTTGTTTTTGGTTATGGTCATGGTCATGGTCTTGTTTTGGGTCTTGTTTTTGGTCTTGGTCATGGTCATGGTCTTGGTCTTGTCAGGGAAAGCTGAGCTGGTGAGGCAACCCCTGAAAGTATATGCCAAAAGGTAAACCACAATATTTCTACTTTCTAAAAAGTAGAGGTGTAGGGCATATCGGCACCATTTTATGTGTTCATCAAGACTTTCTACATTTTACAAACAAAATGGAAATCAGAAAATTGACTGTTTGGAGCAGTATATCTTCAAAGTTTGCCTAAACTGTGAAAAGAGTCTCTTTTTTTGTATTTAGTACCTTTCAAATGATATATTATGGCAAAATTAATAAATTCCTATGGATGTCATCTGGTCAAAACATTGAATACTCAGTTGTATAAAACAGTACACACTTGTACACCTCTCTTTACCCACTAATATCCATTAAATACAGTTTTATAACTCTTCTTGAATCAAAATAACCTGGACACTTGATAACATTTAAGTACACTTGAAACAAGCATTCTAATGTGTTTTCAAGGTGTTTACTAAACACCAAGAAAGACTTACCTCACTTAGATTGGTAGCAGCCGTCCCACAGCAATGCTTGCTACAAATCACTGAGGGACACTTTATTTGTCCATTTCTGACAAATTTCGTGTGGAAACATTCAAAGCAATTTCCAGTAATCCCATGAGTCGGCATCCCAGTCAAGTTCACGCAATTTCACACTGACTTATGCTTAAAAGAGCTGCAAGAACCAAAGGCTGTGTCTCAGCCTCTAGAGGTCTCAACATCTCACACTAGCTTTGAACTGAGCATGGTAGTGGAGGGGTAAGCATTTGGGATTGTTTTTGAGTTGCATGACCTAGTTAATCCTAACCCAGATAAGTGATAGCAACATTTTACCAATCACATAGGAAAAGAAAGAAATACAGAGGTTAGGTTAAGATGGGGGGGGGGAAATATGGGGGAAAAAAGTCTAAACTCCCCCGCCCTATAAATCAATCATAACAGCACGTCCGTTTTCCTGTTAGTAATATGCATTAAACTTAAAATTCCAAACATTTCCAATAGAAACATCTTGTTTCTAACAATTTAATGACTGCTCAGTAAAACCACAACCAAAAAAAAAAAAAAAAAAGCAAAAAACTAACTCTGATGCTACATTCACACCGGATCCAGAAATGTATGATCGAGGGACCACTTCCAAAGAAAAGTCTATGTAAATGATCCATATGCACATTTCAGGTTTCTTTATTCAAAACTTTTGTGTTTTTGAGCTCTAAAAACAAGTAAGTAGACGCGTGCTGTAAGGTAAACCAGTTCAACTTTCACCAATTAGGGACTCGAATTTGGTAGTAATTAGTGTCCTTATCAAGACTTGGAAGTACTACTCGTTTGAACATCAAATCATGAAGGGGAAATAATATTTATGGTTAGTTACCAATAGGAATTATGACACCAAGTCTTTCATATATTGGAATAGAGCTGTGAGAGGGAAAGCCTTGAGCAAGTTTTTCAAGATTTGCTCTTCCAATTGTGTGTATTGCTAGTATCAGGTAGAACCAATCCAGAGTGAATACCATATACTCAAAAACTAACGTTCAGCATGCTCTTGAATGTGCCACACATGCCTGGTATGTACATAACTTTGGACTAATTGCCCTAATACATTGTTTACTTGCTACGATCTTTGATTCATGTCTAACTGGTCAAATTAGTTCAGTAATTTATTGATTAACCTAGATATTCTGTTATATAATTGTAAGCTTTTTTGTTCTACCTGACCCTGCCCTGAACGTTCGTACTTGACTTAACAGACCACTTACTATGGCCAATTTGCAGGTAGAAGCCATTACTACAACATGATTCTCCCTTTAGGCTCGTTCAGCTGAGAAAAGAACCACTGACCCATTGTCTGTGCAGCATTTATGTCGAGCCAATTCAAATTCAATTCCTTTTCCATGTGCAAACCGCATGCAATTTATTTGCATGTTTTCCCACCATTTTGTTTCCAGTAAGTCACAATCTGTTGCCGCACAATACATGCCAAAGCAACAATAGACTAAAGACATCATTGCTAGAAAAATCAAACAGCTTTCTACAACCAGAACACAGACTAAACAAGGCCCAGAAGAAAATGCAAAAACAACAATTTAGTATTTCATAAGTCTGGCTGCCCAGTGGCGCAGTGGTTAGTGCTCTTGCCTCACAGCATGTTCTCCGTGCATGCATGAGTTTTCTCCGGGGACTCCGACTTTCTCCGTCCGTCCTAAAACGTGCTTCATAGGTTAATTGGTTTCTCTAAATTGTCCCTAGGAGTGAATGTGTGTGAATGGGTGATTTAGGCCCAGCGACAGACTGGCGACTGGGATACCCTGCCTTCGCCCATCAGTAGCCGGGTTAGACTCCAGCACCCGCGTGACCCCAAAAGGGACAAGTGGCTAAGAAGATGAATGAATAAGTGGAAGTTACAGGTTTAACTTGCTCATATGATATTTAAAGTTTTTGCGACAAAGAAAAACCATAGCCTAAGCTATTGAAGATCAAATAGAGAGGAATTTATTCTCTGGCTAGCTTATGCTTTTATTTCCATTACAATTACACACACACACACACATATATATATGCAGTATTTATGTCCTGCATGCCTGATTGGACTCCTGCTGGGGTCCTGCTTGTGTCTTAAAAAAAAACACACAACCGGTTTAAATGACCTGCATGATTGCTTGCATTTCCAGATACTTTTTCAAGTAATCAGTTCACAATGCAATTCTCTGTATATAAATGCAAAAACCTCTTTTTT
This sequence comes from Oryzias melastigma, assembly GCF_002922805.2. Classification (NCBI taxonomy): domain Eukaryota; kingdom Metazoa; phylum Chordata; class Actinopteri; order Beloniformes; family Adrianichthyidae; genus Oryzias; species Oryzias melastigma. The sequence continues at coordinate 6,888,968 of NC_050523.1, forward strand.
TTAACATTACCATTCATGTAAAAATGCAAATTTAAGTTAACCATGGACTTGTTGTTACAGCTAAATTCCCGCATGTGAACAACTGTGGAATTCTATTATCTCATACAAGAAGATTGTATTGAAAATTCACAGGGAAATAAATGAATAAGAGTCGAACATATGAGGAGCTTGTGTAACACACCACCTTTCCTAATCCCCCAAACAGCAGGTGCACTAAAAGGAGGAAAACACTGAAATCTTAGCCTGTTGTGATGCTGAAATGTGGCTTTACAAAAAAAATAAATAAATAAAAAACAACATTTGTTATCTCCTCGCATTTACCTTCACGACAAAAACTAACACACTGTTGCACATTATCAGAAAAAAATAACCCCTATAGTACTACGCATTTTTCTTTGCTGAAATGCTCTTTGACAATCAATTAAGCTATACCACCTGTGATCAATTTTAGAGGCTGTAAGTTGTCTCCACGGCTAAATATTTTCCCCTTGCAAAGCAATGCACTGACCCGCATAAAGCAAAGGAACGGCCACATGAAAAACAGGCTCAGTTACCCTATTTTATTCCAAATCATATATTATAGATGTAAGGCTAGAGCTGTTTGTTCCAGTATCCTGTGGTCAAGCTTCTGCGCTTGCTCTATATGTTGCATTTCTCCAGCCTAAATCATGCTGTTGAAAGTTGCTGCAGTAATATATTCACTGTTGCCCTGAGGCCATGGACTTAATTAGTCTAAGCTCATGTCACATCAGAAAGTTTGGAGTAATTTACAGGCCCTAACAGCTCTCACAGGGAGACTGAGAGGGTTGTGGGTGGTGTGACTTGTTCACTTTAAGTTGTGACTATTTGGATTTGTCTTTGATTTCCTCAGCGGCCTTATGACCTCTTCTTTCCCCAGAAGTACAGATTGATCAATGGAAGATGGATGTTTTCAACTGTTCTCTCATTGTTGCAAGTACTAATTTATCTCTTTTGTCTTATAACAGATGTTCCAGTGTTTTTGGCACTTTTGTGTCATCTGTGACAACACCATTACGTACTATTACGCATGGTCCGTATAGGGTGTGTCTCTCTTGCGTAACATTGACACAAAAATAATGGAATGTTCATTGATCAATTGGAATGTTTTCATTGCCTTTATCTTCTCTGGATCTGACTTCTGACCTTCTGGAACGCAACTTTAAGGTGCATTCGGAAGCGGCCAGTTTCAATGTTAAGTCAATGGACCAGATGCGACATAAGGGGATCTGAAGTCCTGTGTCGCTATTTGAGCAACGGGTGCGGCGCGAAGTTCTGCCTGCAGCACAATTTGAGTAATGAGCCGCGAATCGGGTGGCGCATGCAAAATTAAATATCTGAAGTTTGACGGGTCACTGCATCGTATCTGCCAATCAGGAACTCAGCTTTGGCCACGTGACGTTTTCAGTGACTTGAATATTAATCCAAATCGAGCATTTTTGTCCTGAATTTCCATCTTTTTAATTTACCCACTGGAGCTGCAGGGTGGCAGAATTCATCCGGCTACTTTTGGGCGAAGGCGGTATACACTCTGGACAGATCGCCAGCTTACTCTCCTGCCGCGGAGCTCACTAACTCGATATGCTGGCAGACAGAGAGCTGCTGTTGGGTGGGAAGGCTGTCGGCTCTGACCTCATCGAGACATTAAAGAAAGAAAAAAAAGATAATTAAAAGAATTTTATGTTTTCCCTTTTTTTAGTTAATGCGAGACAGAGAGCTTTCAAGCTCAGCCACAGAGACACAGAAACACTGCAGAAGTGGCTGTCATACAGACACAGCCCCCAGTACCGGGAAGATCTTTTAATGATAATCATATAGACCCAAACATGGAGACATGATTACCAATGTTTTTGTAGAACTCTTCACAATAAATACAATTTTTTTTCTAGCTTACATTCACAGACAATGCTCCTTATAGCGATCATCCTAAATGCATAAGCTAGTAGCTCCTCCCACATGCAGCCCACAAGCTTAGGAACACATTTTTTGACAGGCGATGAGCGGCAAATTTGTTGCGCGATGAAAGAGGAGCGAGGCACGCGAATTTGGCACACATATCGCGTTTGGTGTGAATACATCTTTACACAGTAGTTTTAGGTCCAGTCCACTGACATGTTGATTTTGCAGTATAAAGGTGGAGAAACTCGGTTCGGGTTTCGGAAACAGGTTCAGAGACTACGTAAACTAACCGAGAGTCGTGAGATAGACTCCCCACACAATGACACGTGTAAATCAGGCTTTTGAGGAGTTTTAATTCAATAAAAAAAGGTTCCTAAACTGAAAAAAATTAAATATTAGATCAATTAACAGAATTTCTGCAATTTATTTTAATTAAAAATATTAGTTTTTATCAAATTAAAAGACTGAGTTGAGGGTTTACTCAACTACAAACTTATATTTTTAAATAAAACAAATCATAGAGCTTTTGCTAATTGATCCAATGTTTCATTTTTTATAGTGTAGCCTATTAATTAATATTAGTGTGCTTGTGAATAATTTGGATTTTAACTATTCTAATTAATTTTGCTTGATTTTATCTTTCTTATTTCTCAAATGTTTTCAAACAACTTTTGTTTTAAATTAAAAAAAGACATTTGTAGATGAAGTGAAACAATTGCATGTTTTTTTTCTATTATATCATGATTTCAGTCAACCGTCATGATGTGATCCAATGGTTTTGCATTTGTTTTCCTTGATTACATAATCATGTTTTGCGTTCTGCTTTCTGCCTTTACCTTTCCTGATTTTGGGCTGCATTTTTCCTCAAAGCCATGTCAATCAGTCAAGAATCTAATTCCTGTTCCAAGCTAATACACCAACTACGAGTTTCCACAAACTTGCCTGAAATGAACAGAATCCAGTGGAGATGCTAAAGGTCAAACAGGCATTCGAGTGTGGACTGCCCTTCAGGAACGGAAGCCCAATTAGTACTTTGTGCACCATTGTGGAATCTTGAACTGCCATCATAGGAGCATGAGCTGGATTAACTGTAGGTTTGGGCTTGAGTTTCATGTGTTTGTTGTGACCAAGGAACAATAAATGTCAATTTGGAAAAAGCAGTCCAGTCTCTGGTCTAAATGAGCTTATGGGTGGATGGGGATCGAGTGTGGGCGGTTTAAACCAGCAGCAGCAGTTCCCATCGATGGTCGATTCTGAGATGTTCTTCCATGTACTGTTTGATTAATATCAGAACTATGAAGATGTACAATATGAGTGTTACGCCCCATGTGGTCTAGGGGTGCGGGGCCTAACATAAAAGTAAATTAAATAAGTGTTTAACAAAAACACAACAAAAGTCTCCATAAAAAGTTAACAAATTTATTTACAAGACAACACCAAAACATTAACTAAAAGTGAAGCAAAAGACTTCAGGGTGAACCTAGGCCCAAATAACAAACAAAACCCCAACTAACTCAACCCAGGGAGCTTACCTGCAAAAGAAACAGTACAATAATGACAAACACTAACCTCCCTGGACTAACATAAACAGGAGAAAACATTTACTAAAGAAAATGGCGTTTCACCCCTACAGCTTCACTTAAACTAAACAAACACTAAACACAGAGTACAGAGTGGGAACTAAACCAAACCCCAAAGAAACTAAATGCGCACTAAACAAAACAGGTGGAGAAGATCACTGAGCTGCAGTGGAGACAGGTTGCAGCCCAGCTCCCTTCTCGTGGTCTGGAGGTCCAAATGGTGGTTTTGAAGGCTCCCCTCCTTCAGGTCCAACCAATGGGGAGCCACGCCTCCAGCACCACACCTGAAACAAATCAACAGAAAAACACACAAACAAAGATCCACAAAACACAAAGAAGTCCCACTCTGACAAAAATCCACTAAACCAGGAGAACCAAAACCAAATACGGCCACAGCCGTAACAATGAGGCATGAAATAACTGAAAACTATAGGGGAAAATATTACAAAACATGATAAGAAAAATAAGAATTCACAGGAAGATCTGGACAAGATTAAACTGTTGGGAAACAGAAACACAAAACCCCAAATGAAAGTATCACAACTACTGCCCATAAAACTGTTTAATCCAATTACTTTTACCAAGAATTGATAGAAATTAACCTTTTTTTTTGGATTTAGGATGCTTTTTAAACACATTTATAAAATTGTCAAAAAATGCTGCAATATCATTTTTACCCATTGTCTCAAATTTGGTACTTTTTTTTTAACATGGATTAACTATTGTAAAGTATTTATTATCAGCTAATTTTGCATTCTTTCAACACAGCTAGTAGTCATTTAATAAATGAATGATAATAATAAGTTAATATTGCATAAAGTTTTGAAAATTAGCTAAATGTTTCCCACCAAAAGTGGTTTAGCAGCAGCAGCCATTTTGAAATGAACAGGAAGAGCTCTTTTACTCCCCCTAGTGGAATGGTTACAAACTACAAGGCAGAAAACATGAACCAATGGGTTTTTAAAGAATGTTTTGATAATGCTAATGAGATAAGGGTTTTAGAAATTATAAAGATGGTTATTTAGAGTTAATGGTCAGTTAAGTTTGATTTGACGCCTGTGCTGTTTGAGTAGCATGTACTTTTCTGTGCTTGTGGCTTCAGTCTGTGGTTCTCCCGATTGTAAGTCAAACTGTAGGTTTTGCTAATCTCAGCAACTAAATCTAGGAGACTTTCCTGGATGTGGTATTTGGATCCTACAGCTGAACCTAGGACTTCACTTCGCTCATTAATACTGTAAAATTCAGAGTTGTTTTATTACAGATGTTTTTTTAGAAAGAGAAAAAAATCATTGTCTAGTTCATAAAAGGGTCTATAGTGTGAGCAGTGGTTCATGTACTTCTTTTGAGACGTTGGCACTGCGGTGCTTATACGATCGAAAGCTCGGGAAAAAAACTTAGACTCAGGAAAGAAAAGGTCAAAAGTTTTAATTAAGCTCGGATGAAGTGGGCGAAGGCACCGCGGCAGTAGAGGGCCTGTTGACTCTTGCAGCGGCTGGGGATGAGAGGACAAGGTGAGGAACTCCGGTGAGCACAGGAAGTTAACTGCAAGAAAAATAGTACTACTTGATATATCTTGCTGACATTAAACTTGGACTGACATGTTTGAGACTGGCAGCTGCTGACAGACGACACAGGGAAGTAAGTCAATGATGTAGGAGGAGAATAAACTTGAAACTTGTCCTCACTCTCTGTGCATTCTGAGGATGGCGAGAGTGAGTACTGGAACTGTGTCAGGGAGAGGAAGAAGCTGTAGACTGGAAGTGAAGGTGGAGAAGACAGAAATAAAAATTTCTTACAAAAGATGGTTGTGTTCATTATTCAGAGTGAGAAGGAAAGAGCGACATCCGAACCAAAAATTCCACAGGAATGTCCAAGAGTGTGATCCATGAGTCAATCCAGGTCTGCTAATTTAGAAACTAAGGAAAGTAAACTTGGAATGGAGATACTCGTTTATTGCAGAAGTTACGTTCAAAAAATAACCTGAAATAAGTGATATTCGTGAAGTAAATTCAACATTTTTTAAGGCAGTAAAGCCCCCATTATTTTTACATTTTTAAACTCTCAGAGCTCAAAAACAAATCCAGTACAATAGAATGAAAACAAAGATTTATGTCAGTTTGTCAAGGTGCACAAATCTGTGCAAGAGACACGGCACTGAGGACACTGATTGACAAGGTCTACAGCCAATCAGGATGCAAAACACAGTCAGCACAAAAAAAAAATAAAAACAAAACATGCATAATTGGACTGAAAATAATCCAGCAAACAGCGAGACCACAAAAGCTAAACCGCAACATAACAAGGGACCACTGTGAACGACTATGAGCTAGAAGAAGGGAAGCACCAGGTTATGTGTGAATCCACCCACTAGTCCCCACTATTAGGCATTATCAGTTTTTTGAGGTGTTAAAAAATACAAACAAAAATAGTAGTGAGCATGTGTCCCAATTTTATTAAAAGTCCCAGTTATTTCAGGAAACAGAGGAATGGCATGAGCTTAAACAATGGACGGCAAACCAGGAGGACCAAAAAAAGTAGCAAAAGCCAGAAGCAGTTTCTAATTTTACAAAAAAAAACAAAAAAATGTTTTGTGGGACTTAGTTTTTGCAGAGTGGCAGAAGTTCATTAGAAATTTGCCTCTAAGTTGTTTTCGTTTTTTTTTTTTTTTTTACATTTTTATTTTTATTAGGCCTTTAAAACAGATACGGAGTTAGCACAAAATTCCAAATGATCCACAATTATATATTTATTTTATGAGTTGTGTGTTCCTTTTTTTTATCTAAATTGACATAAATATTTATGAGAACTGAGTAAACTTCTTACCTTCTTTCCTCAGTCGCTACCAGTGCTGGGCAGATCAATCCAAAGTATCAATAACATCGATCTCATGTTGGTATCAGATCGATACCGGCCCACAGATGATAATATTTTTACCCGTGTTTGAAAATTTTCTGTATCAACAAAAAACCCAGCTGAGTCGCTGCCTCACCGCTCTGGCCTGTCCTATTTACATAATATTTAAATGCTTAGGTGTTTTTAACAAGTTACTTTTAACTGTTTTTATTGCTCTATTTAAAGGCTAAGATTTTACAAATTATTTATATTTCTACCAGTGTTTTTTTTTTTAATCGTTAAACATTTTTGATTTATTTTTGTATCATAGTTTCCTTTTGGTTTGGTTCACTTCTTCACTTTATATTTAATTTCAATGTTTCTTTTTTAATCAAGCGTTTTTCATTTAATTGAAAATATTGTCCTAATTATGTTTCTATGTTTATGAAGTTAGTTTCAAAAAAGGACATTTACACAAAAAACATTCAAAGTGATTAAAAACAAATTTTGAATTTCGTGTTACTTCCACCGCTTTTATAAAAATATTTATATTGATATTCAGATATTGATCGGTATTGGATTGATACCAAAATGCTCTGTATCTCATAACTCTAGTCGCTACAGGATTACTGTTGTTCAGTTTTTGCATTTTGAGAGAAAATGAAGAAAAATAGGAGAAAAGAAAAAGTGGTAAACTTAAATAGTCATGAAACTTGTAGATGTTTAAGGTTAAAAATTGGTTACATCTTAAAAATTGACCCGATTTTCTCATGTGAATCGTGTAACTTCCATCCAGAATTGATCGCACCTCACACAAAATAATTGACCAGACATCAACATGATCGCTGCTCTGTCCGCGGCACTTCACGTCTGATGTGAACTACACCAAAGGTTAACAAGGGTGCTGAATGGAAGCGGCATCCGTTCTGCCGCCCATCCGCATGAACCAGGTGTGAAGCAACAGCTTATTTTTTGGCAATTCGATGTGAAAAAAAATATTTTATGAAAACATTTAAGAGAAAAAAATTATATATATATATATATATATATTGTATCTGTGTGGTAAAGTCTGAATAGCTTTTCAGGACTTTTTTTTATCATAATGGTTCTCTACACTTTCCATTATAGCTCCTGCTTTACATTTCCTCATGCAAGGACAAAAACTAATCCTCTCAAGTAATAAAGAATTTGATGCAGTGAAAGCAGCAGCCCAGAATATATATTTTCTGACTGACATTATTCAGATGAAATGAGGAAAACTTTGTTAATAGTCCTTCTTAAAGGGCATCTGCTTTAGTTCAGATTCCAGACGTCATGATTTTAGGGATGACGCACAGAACATTATCTATCCTCCAACGCAGTCGAGGAAAAAAAAAGTAAAATCCATGAGAGACAGGCTGAAAGTCAAAGAGAATCATCCCAGGCATCCACTGAGTGAAGACATTTAAGATTCATTTCATCATGAGATCACACGCCGTCATATGAACACGGCTCCACAGCCGAGTACGCAGGGGGCATCATCTGAGAGAGCTGCAGCCCGCCGGAGCTCGGGAGAGGGAAGACCTCAGAGAGTGCAGAAGAAAGGAAGAAAGGAAGAGGTGAGACAAACAGAGGTTGCAACCACCCACCGGCTGTACCGTGTGGAGATGGTTAGCATAATCACTTGTTGACCTTTTCATTAAATCACTTGTGAGTCACAGTTGAGTGGTCCAAATAGCTTTTATGGAAGGTTATGAAAGAATAGAATTGGGCCCACTTTTCAAATGCAAAAGCTTTAAATTTAATCGAGTATCATAAGTGTCACCGTTTGGAAGCCTGTTGATTTTACATAACACCATTAAAACTTCAGCACTTACGTGTACTTTAACTTTAGGAAAGAATCAATAAAGAATAACATTTTCTTTATATTTCAGTTAAAAAAAAAAAAAAAAAAAAACACAAAATAATAGGAAGTATCCCTCCCCGGGGCGGAGCTACAACATTTTAGAAGGCAAATGAGAACAGCAGAATGAAAAAATTCTAACCGTTTTAGTATTATTATTATTTGTACTTCATTTAAAAGTATTAATTTTGTTATATTTGCATTGTTTAGTGATTATTTCTTAATATTTGTTAAATACTGACTCAAAAATAGGAGTCTCTCCTGTAGCTCCGCCCCTCATCCCACCTCTACTCGGGTTGTCTCTACATTCATCTTGAACACAATCCATTCATCATTTTTCTAAACCCGCTTCATCCCTGTCAGGGTCACGGGGGTCCCAGAGCCTAACCTGGCTGCTGCAAGGTGACGGCGGGCTAACACTTTTGTTGGCAAATGTATATCCTAAAAGTGATCTCCCAGTCATTCACTGGTAAAATGAATTAAAGACCATTTTTAGCCAAAATTAGTTAGAAATTTGCCTCTGAGTTCTGGGCGAGACTTGGCATGGAGTGAGGCTTCTTCATTTCCCATCATCCCTTTGTTTACACTCTATCCCACTAGCTTACAGCCCCTCACAACCCCAACCAATCATTAGAAAATGGAAAACAATTTTTATGTAGATTTTACGTGACAACTACAGGCTGTTTTAAGCAGCTTTTTTTTTTCGTCTGCTCCCAATTCATGATTTGATTAAAGAAATACCCTAAAAATGCAGTTTCAATTGAATGTGCTTAATATATGGGGGAAAAAAAGGTCAAGGTCAAGTTAGAAACACCAAAAACACTATTTTCATCAGAGTAGGTCTATAAATGTCAATAAGTGCTGAGGAGCTTTTTTTTTAACAATAAAAATTATTCAACTTTAAACTGCTTTAAATTAAACAGATAAAGTTTAGCTACACTCAGTTATCCAAATTACACGAAAAGTCATATGTTTTTATTTTAAAATTTATTTCAAGCATGACTGTACTCGTAGGAGTCGGATGAGGAGCCACACATCGCCTAACTGCTTAAACAGATGTATTTTATTCTGTCGGTATCGAAGCAGAGACTGGAAGGTGTCAAACTTTGTTTGGGCTTTCCAACCATGGAGTTCATCATGGTCCCAAAGCTGCTCACAGCCAGAGTTTCACACAACACTGCCTCCGTTCAGTTTGAAGAGTCTTTTCTCCTTCACTGAAACAGGCAGCCACTTTTAGTCCTTTGAGACAAAGTGTTCCTGTCCAGATAAAACATGAAATATTACTAAGACTGTGTTAACTTTTGTAAGAATGTAAAGTCTTTTTGAGGGCTACAAACTATCCCACATGAACGTGATGCAGGTGATTCTGTTAAAATAGCTAGAAATGTATTATAAAAAAATTTATAAAACCTGTTAGGAGCTTCTAATTGTTCTTTAATCAATTGTTCACATAATGCATGTTGTTTGCACTACAAGCTATTGGACCAGGGCTGCTACAAACGATTATTTTATTAGTCGACTAATCACCGATTATTTTTTCCGATTAGTCGACTGCTGTTGGCTGCTGAAGATGCTGGTGACGATAGCTAAATATGCTGAAATTGATTGCTAAAAACGCTGAAGCTAATAGCTGAAAACCCTGAAGCTGATAGCCAGCTAAAATATTACCTAAATCCCAAATTAGCCTAAAAAATAAAAAAGCCTAAGTTAGCCAAATCAGCTAGCATGTAGCTGAAGTATTAGCTAAAGTCAAACATGGCCTAAGAAGCAAAAAAAAAAAGCCTAAATTAGCCAAAACAGCTAGCATTCAACTGAAATTTTTGCTGAAATCCAAATTAGCCTAAAAAATCTGAAAGAAAATCACAAAATGAGCCAAAACAGCTAGCATGTAGCTGAAATATTAGCTAAACTCCAAAATAGCCTAAAAAATGAAAAAAAAGCCAGTTAGCCAAAACAGCTAGCATTTAGCTAAAATATTAGCTAAACTTCAAAATAGCCTAAAAAAGCCTAAATAGCCAAAACAGCTAGCATTCAGCTGAAATTTTAGCTAAACTCCAAATTATCCTGGGAAAAAAATCATACATTAGCCAAAATAGCTAGGATGCAGCTAAAATATTAGCTAAACTTCAAAATAGCCTTAAAAGCAAAAAAGCCTAAGTTAGCCAAATCAGCTAGCATGTAGCTGAAGTATTAGCTAAAGCCAAACATGGCCTAAAAAGCAAAAAATAAAAAAAATAAAAAAGCCTAAATTAGCCAAAACAGCTAGCATTCAACTGAAATTTTTGCTAAAATCCAAATTAGCCTAAAAAATCTGAAAGAAAATCATAAATTAGCCAAAACAGCTAGCATGTAGCTGAAATATTAGCTAAAATCCAAAATAGCCTAAAAAATGAAAAAAAGCCTACGTTAGCCAAAATAGCTAGCATGCAGCTAAAATATTAGCTAAACTTCAAAACAGCCTAAAAAGCAAAAAAAGCCTAAATAGCCAAAACAGCTAGCATTCAGCTAAAATTTTAGCTAAACTCCAAATTATCCTAAAAAAACTGGAAAAAAAATCATACATTAGCCAAAACAGCTAGCATGTAGCTGAAATATTAGCTAAACATCAAAACAGCCTAAAAAGCAAAAAAGCCTAAATTAGCCAAAACAGCTAGCATTCAGCTAAAAGTTTAGCTAAACTCCAAATTAGACTAAAAATGCTGAAAAATCCTAAAGTAGCCAAGACTGCTAGCTGAAATATAAAATTTAAAAAAAGGAACGGATCAGTTAAGGCGGAGCTATTGTTGAAATCCGTTGATTGGGAGAAAGTGATTTTGACAAGAAAACGGCTGTGTTCCTTTTTTGCCGCCCGCAAGCTACTTCTTGTCGGATCCTTCCTTCATGTTCTGTCAAGCTTAAGATTTCTGTTCAGTTTGAGTTTTTTTGTCAGCTTTTTAGTATCCTCTTAAATTGTCCACATTTGCTTCTTAACTTAAGATAATTAAGAGCTGTCAACAATCCTCCACAGTTGAAGATAACCCACCTGACATTTGGGGGATGCCCTTTAATTAACACGTATTTGTTTGCTCATTTCTTGCCGCCTTTCTTCATATTGTCACTGCGGTTTGTTTCGGTTGTGGGTGTTTGTCTTTACACAAGTCCCCACCACACCATTTAATCAGGTTGCACTTTGACTGGACCATTGTAACAAATTGATTATTTTGCAGCTGCTGTTGTAGATTGACTGGTGAGGTGGGGATTTATTTTGCCATTCGTCAATACACAGCTCTTCAGAAATCGTAGTTCTCCTCAGGTTTACAGTTATATTTAATATTTCAATTTAAATTTGACAAAGAATAGCATTCTAATAATTATATTCATTTATTGACATTGCAAAAAGTTTAAAAAAAAATCTCCAGAATTTTAGCTTGAATGAGACAGGACCACAAATGTAACCCAACACCGCTCAGCCACATGTCGTCTGAGCCGCCAAGAAAGGGAAAGACAATTATGGTGAAGGAAGACAACAAGCTCGCCAGCGTGACGGCTCCCAGTGAATATCATTCGTCCTCTATGCCTATTTAACTCCAGTCACACCTGATTGAACCTTGAGAGGCGGATGAGGAGTGGACTCTGCAGCAGGTTTCTGCTCCAATCTACATTTTATGATACATATTTTGGGGCACTACAAGTACAGGGAAAATAAAAGCATTGCTCCAGACTTTCTGAGGGGACAGTGAATGCACCTTTTTGATCTCTTAAAGATTAGCATTTCTGGGTGGAAAAATTGTTAAGTTGTGCCTAAAACAATAAAAATCTTTTTGTAAGCTGTCTACAAAATCATCCCAACATTTGCCCATTGGTCACATCTAACAATTTGAATGAGATCAACTTGGTTTTAACCTTTATTGACACTTTTTGTTCCTTCAAATCTGAACAAAAATAACACAAAGAAAGAGCTTAGATGATTGTTCATCACATCAGCTAACCCACTAATTATCACCTAACTTTCCTGGATCTCAATTTGGCTTTAAGTTCACAGAATGTACGTCTACAAACAGTGCCAGTGTAGTTGCATGTGTCATTAGTTGCTAATATTATCTTCTTTTCTTTAAAAGTGAATTTATTGCACTGAAAATGACTATTTAGAGAAAGACTTGTCGTAGTGGTTTATTTATCTTTTGGAACAAATTCCCAAATTCCAGTGACAAAATTTAGGATTTTCAACCTTTAACACCAAAATAGCCATTTGGTCCAATTTCTTATAAACCAAAATCCCACTTAATCTTTTAGAATATAAGTTTATGTGTATATTAAGCCATTTCTTTATAAGATGTAGCTTAAAGATATGTACAGAAATTGTGATATTTTTCTCTAAATAACAACTTTAACTTCTTTACTTTTGACAGGAATACATACAAGTTCTTTTCAAAATAAAATACAGAATAAGATCTTCCAGCTGCAGCAGCTTTATTTATTAAAAATGAAAGAAAACCAAGTCAGACATACCACTTTCTATCATTATGACAACAACTAGATGCTAAGTGCAGTATAGATTAGAATTAATGCTTAACTTAACTAATTTAATATTAATTCAAATTGTTATAATTGTTCCTAAAGGCCACAATGGAGGGATAGAAGAGCCACATGTGTTGCAGACCCCTGGTTTGACATATGGCCAAAAATGAAAAAAATCAAACTTTAAAGACATAAAATAAGTGCTTATATTTCAATAGAGAAACACACATTAGCTGAAAACTGTTGAGTGGTTGTAAAATGCTGGAAATGTATATATATTCAATTTTTTTTTTCAGTCAAACAACACAATTGTATATTTATTTTTGTGCCACAGCTGTAGTCACACCGTGACAGTCTGGTTTCATTTTGTATTTTATTTTATTTTATTTTTTGTAAATTTGACATGCCACCATTTATTGTAACTTATATCCTGCTGGATTGCTGTCAGATCACATAGGAATTCTGTTTTTCTGCACAGACTCATATCATATACAAAGATTACAAAAGGATGTTCTTCATTTCAGATTATAAAATTAACTTTCCTGGTTTGTTTTTTGCAGTTGTACAACAAATATCAAAAATAATGAGCTGAAACAGACAGATTTGTATCATACTTTGACGAAATATGAAAATCCATATATTTGCTTTTCAAAATTTGTCTATTTCTGGCAATCAATATTAACACACTGTTTCTGTGTAATACATTATTTCTGTCTTATTAACGATAAGCCACAATTCTGCTATTAGCTGCTGTGTACTAGCACTAATATTGATAAAAACTCATTTTTACTGGATAAAATTAGATTTTAATAAGATATTTATTCATTCGAAAGTGTTAGTTTTAAATTAATTTAAAGTAAAAAGTTTAGAGGTACTTTGAAGAAAAACCCTTTAATTGATATTTTCTAAAGTTTTATTCAAAGTAAAAAGAGATTTTACAAAAAAAATATTTTAGTCGAAACCTCACAAATCCTTGGTAATTATAAATAAGCTTTGCAAAATTAATTCAAGCAAAATCTGATGAGAAATATTTTCACATTGAGCTTAAAAAAGGAAAAAGAAATGTTTCACTTTTAGAAATAACAGATTCTTTTTTTCATTATTCTAATAAAATTAGTCTAAACAGAAGTTTTTCAACATTTGGGAAAACTCATTGGTAACACAAACACTGTAAAGTCTGTCCACTTGTTCATATTTGCGTTCTGCTTGATTTGGGTTTACTTGTGGGAACAGACGGAGCATCTGTTGGATCATGTAATCCACCCAGATTTTAGCCCTTATGAGCATCTGCTGCAGCACATTCCACAAGCGAGTCCGTGCGGGAGAAATGAGGGGTTGCTGCTTTGGGCTGTGATTTGCATATTTGATTTACTAAGGTGGTCAATCAAAAGAAATGCTATTACAGTCACTGTCAGTTTATGAGGGAAAAAATACTTTTTTGAGAGACTGGTTTAACTGGAAGCTTGTGGAGTAGCAAAAAGCCAGCGACACACTTGTGCCTCCAACCTTCTAGTTTGAGCCACACCAGATGTCCTGGTCATTACATCGCGGCCGTGGTGCCAACCTCTTTGTCAGCCAGCAGCTGCCTTAGCAATGTGGATTCCTCAGATTAAGGCTCGCTCCAATCTGCGCTGACCTGTTCGAGGAAACAGGCGATGATGAACGAGCGAGCAGAAACAGAGAGAGCAGAGACGACTAATCCAAGCAGCAATCAAATCAAGGACATAAAGTCAGAGCAGATAAATTACTGTCCGTGCTGCACGAGCGGAGATGGGGCAGTGAGCTCTCGTTTCATTTAGTGTCTTTTTTAAGTCAGCTGTGGATAAACAACACTTGTTGTTTATCTTTTAGAGATCCTTAACAAGTCTGTGTTTCTATAAAGTAAGTTTAGATCAAGAGTCCCCAAACTTTTACTTGTGAGGACCACATAACTGTTTTCTTCTCTGATGGGGGGCTGGGGTCGGTTCATAGGCTAACAGAAAAAGTGTAGCAAATATTCCAGAAAGCCACACAGCCAAATTTTAAATCATTAATTTCTGTAATTCTCACAGAAAAACTAGATACATAGCATTACGTGCGATAGATTAATAGCTGAAGATGCTTCAATTTATAACTGAAAACATTTAAATTTATAGCTGAAAACGCTCAAGTTTATAGCTGAAAATGCTGAAGCAGATGTCTATTAAAACATTAGTGAAGTGCCAAATTAGCCTGAAAAACTGAAAAAGGACTAAATTAGCTAAAACAGCTAGCATGTAGCGGAAATATTAGCTAAATGCCAAATTAGCCTGACAAAACTGAAAAAAGGCAAAATTACCCAAAACAACTATCATGTAGCGGAAATATTAGCTAAATGCCAAATTAGCCTGACAAAACTGAAAAAAGCCTTAATTAGCTAAAGCAGCTAGCATGCAGCTGAAATATTAGCTAAATGCCAAATTATCCTAAAAAACCGAAAAAAGCCTAAATTAGCCAAAACAGCTAACATTTAGCTAAAGTATAAGCTAAAATTCCAAATTACCCTAAAAAACAAGAAAATGTCATATTTAGCCAAAGGAGCTAGCATAAAGCTAAAATAATAGCTAAACTCCAAATTAGCCAACAAAACTGAAAAAAGCCTAAATTAGCCAAAACAGCTAGCATTTAACTGAAATATTGGCTAAATGACAAATTAGCCTGAAAAACGGGAAAATGTCTAATTTAGCCAAAACAGCTATAAAGCTAAAATTTTTGCTAAACTCCAAATTAGCCTAAAAAAAACTGAAAAAAAAGCCTAAATTAGCCAAAACAGCTCGCATATAACTGAAATATTGGCTAAATGACGAATTAGCCTAAAAACTGAAAAAAGCCAAAATTAGCCAAAACAGCTAGCATTTAGCTGAAGTATAAGCTAAACTCCAAATTAGCCTAAATAATAAGAAAATGTCTATTTTAGCTAAAAGAGCTAGCATAAAGCTAAAATAATAGCTAAACTCCAAATTAGCCAACAAAACTGAAAAAAGTCTAAATTAGCCAAAACTGCAAGAATTTAGCTGAAGTATAAGCTAAACTCCAAAATAGCATATGTGCAGACGTAAAGACCATTTTGCAGAAATCTTGTCTCATCTGTTGTTGATGACCTGGATCAGGTCTGTTTAAGGAACTTCAACTGCAGGTTGGTTGAAAAACATGTTGGACATCGTCCCTTGGAGCCTGAATTCTGACGCCCCTGCTCTAGATCAAACGATCCAATTGGGTACTTTGAGTTTTAACTTCTCAATAAATTATAAACATATCTCATGAACGGTGCTTCCAGTACCCAACCAGGTTCTGGTTCTTCTGATAGTTTGAGGCTGATTGTTTGCATGGCAGGAGTAAAAAGGACTCTGAACTCTGGTGTTCATTCATCCGAGGTAATCCTTGTGTATGCTACAGTGTAATATTTCAACAAATGTCTTTTTCACCTCAAAGTTTTGACAAAAAGTGACTTAAATGCTACATTACAATAGGTTACCAGTGTTCAAATCTGAGAAAAATTATGTCGTCTGCAGTTTGTGAACGAGAACATCAGGGCTCAATTTTCTTTTTGGCACTTTCTTTATTTCTGGTCAAACTTTATTTGGCTAAATACTGCCCCTAAATGAGGAGCCAGTAGAACTGCTTGACTGAGATTATGGGTTTAACATGTTCTGTTCACAAATATGCCACCTGAAAGAACCAAATGAAGACTAGTAACTGATTTTAGAAATAAACAATTTACTATTTACACCATCTAGAACTTGATATCAATACGTTTTTGGTATTTATAAAGCCTTTTATTTGACAAATTTCCTCTGAGATCTAAATCATACCCATGATTGGGATGATTGAGATCTCCAAGGATGGCTCTCCAAGTGCCTCCAAGGAGGAATGCCAATCATTCCCATCCCCTTCCAGGCTCCTCTCCCGACTATCCTAAACTGTCTGCTACCCCTTATGTTCACATGCTGTATCCCATACCAGCCTTGCCAGCCTGCTCAGTAACTGATGAGTCTGGCCAGCTTTTGGGTCAGCGTCCAGGCTGGTTTTCAGAGTGGTCCCACCAACTGGCCCACACAAGAAGGCGTCATTGATCAAAGCGGTTTAGCTACACCGTCTTTTGAAACCATTTTTGTAACAAAGAACCAGCATTTTTACGAGATAATAAAATAAATAAACTTATCTGTGCTTTCCATTTTCTAGAATCACAGCTAATTTTCTGAGAAGAGGCATTGTTCTAAGCCTTGCATTTTGGCACAGATATATATTAGATCAGCTTATCATAAAAAAAGGATTCATTGAAAAATGGCTTTGGCAGCAGGTAGAATAAAATTAGATTTTCTCTGACAACTTGCAACCGATCTGATAGCACTTTTTCTTCCTGGCGTTGCCGTTGAAACATATTCTTTGCTCTGCTGTCATCAGGTGTTGTTCTTAGAATGGAATTACAGCAGGACTTTGCCAGAGAGGCTTCAACTCATAAACCGACGTGTTTGGCATGTGTGCAAGCGCGACTGCTGCTGTATTGTTGCACGTACTTTTTATTTTTTGCTTCTTTGTCTTGCTTTCCATCAGTGTATTTGACGGGCCAATGACAGGAGAAAATTGAATCTTGCTTTATGCTAATAGAGAAAATTCTGCAATCCCACTTTCCAATCAAGCTGATATCCAAGAAGATGCCTAATGGCAGATGTATGGCTAGAGGTCACCTTTGAGGAAAATGATAAAATATGAGCCTCTCTCTTTTTTTGTAAGTACAAAGAATGCGTGTTGGCAAGTGGGAAAGGGCATTAAAGGAGGATGCCAGGAGGAATACTAAAACAAGTCAGTGGTTTATGCTGCCTTTAGGAAACAATGAGAGGCGCAGAAATCAATCTCAGCTGCTGTTGCACAGATGGTTGGATCATCAGTTTTAATGACAGCGGATTTACAGTTGCTGCTTTCGGAGAAACAATGTAGAGTTTTTTTAAGGGTTTATTAATGCTTACTTGTTTCACCACTTATAGTAACCTCTGCCCTCAAGAGTAGCAACAATACAGGGGCGGACTTATCAATTCTAGGTCCCATACATCTGCCCAAAGGGGGCAGTATAGCAAATATACCAAACTAGGCCTACACCTAATAAAAAAAAGCATTTTTTTTTTAAACTAAATAAATAATATGAAATGTTTTGCTAAAAATAACTTTTACTCTCTTTTAGTACCAGTATAACAATATTTTATTATTTTGCCTTTTTCACCCAAAATAAACAAATAGTAAATATTAAAAGAACTTTATCAACATTTACATGTTGATTTCAATCTTTTACATCTCTTTCATCAACATCACTTTTATTTTCAAGTATTTTCACTTTTTGTTTTATTTATTTATTTTTTTGCCACTCTCTCCATCCACTCTATTTTGGAAATTCAGCAATTTCTTTTGGAGATGAGAAAATATATATTTTCCTGACAACAT
This sequence comes from Oryzias melastigma, assembly GCF_002922805.2. NCBI lineage: Eukaryota > Metazoa > Chordata > Actinopteri > Beloniformes > Adrianichthyidae > Oryzias > Oryzias melastigma. Next base: position 6,907,130 of record NC_050523.1, read on the forward strand.
TTGATATGTCCATTTTTTCTTTGAAACACCTGTTGGCGAATATTTGATATTAGCACCTTTTTTTGTTATTTATTATTTTTGTCAAGCAGTTTTTGAGGCATTTGTCCATCATTTTCTTCCAATGGATTATTGCTGCAAAAATCCTCCTTTAGCCTCAACATTCATAGTGTTTTGTTAAAAGTTACTGTTGCAGTTCCTTGCACCTTTAACTATATATATATATATATATATATATATATATATATATATTGTACATATATGTATTTTGTACATATCTTTTTTTGTTTGTTTTCTTGTAAATACATCTGTTATCTTTTTAATGGAGGCAAACTTTTAATATTTTTGTTATTATTTAAAGCTAAAACAAAATTACTTTTATATTATGCTCCTCCAGACGGAATGGACATAAATTGGGGGTTTATCCGGGATTTAAACCCGATTTTTTTTTTTTTTTTGGTTACTACTATGGTGGTAATACGCGTGTGGATACGTGTCATAATGTCAAGATGATCAATGCCAAACTTTTAAGATTTGATGACATTTAGGGACTTTAGTTAAAACATTTCAGTAAAAATATTCCTAATTTAAGAAAGTTGGTATCCTCGACAGAGAAAGTCATAGAAAAGTGTTTATTTTTACTTTATGGTTAAGTTGACATCTGCTGACATCGTCAGTCAGATGGCCAATGGTTAAAGAACCCTTCAACTAATTCTACACCCCAGATCAAAAAGTAATATAGGAAGAATGCCAACATGAGTCATAGTTGTGTGTTAAATGAAATCCGTTACATGACAGTGTCTTTATTTAGCAGAAACAGAGTAGAAACATTCACAAACTGGATGTTTTACCATCATAAAAATAAGTTCCTAAAGAGTTGACCCTGAATTTACTAGTGATGTCTCATTACTACCGGTGTTACATCTCATTAAATGAAGGCTTTCATCAACAGTGAAACCTTCAGGCTCAAAGTAACCTCATCTTCCTCTTGCACATAAGAAATTAGCACACACTCTACCCCATAGGATGAATCTAGCAGCTCAGCTGTAGATCTAAGGTGGTGTGAAAACAACATTCAATTACAGTAAATCGTCTGAATAAAAAAGCTTCTACTTAGGTGTGTGTAGTAATGTGCTGAAGGGCAAATATTTAACTGGAAAGAGAGCAGAACTGACAAAGCTGAAATTATTAGTGATTTAGAATAAACACAAGAGCCCTGTTGGCGATGCAGAAGGTGTGTTGAAAGTAAATCACATTTTAATCAGCTCTGTTCGCCAAACTGAGCTTGGTCGAGAAACGGAACCGTGAAACGTGTTTTAAGTCCAACTAATATTATCCCATTTCCAAAAATGCAGCATTCATAATGTACCTTCAGGTAAACCCAAGTGTTAGACTTTGAATGATCAAAATGGGCTAGAATCAAGGAAGCGTGTTTGTAAAATTGGAATCTTCAATAAAATGAAATCAATCTTTCAACGTCGTTCCTCTAAAGAAGGGGTGTCCAAAGTCGGTCCTTGAGGGCCGCCCTCCAGCTGGTTTTCCAGAAACCCCGCCTCTTTGCTGCTGATTACCTGGATCATCAGGTGTGCTTAGCCAGTAAGGAGCTTTAATAGGAGGTTGGTTGGAACACACAAAGGACACCGCCAGCCCTTGAGAACTGACTTGAGTGTGTTGGGCATGTGTGGGGTGTTCAAGAGCATGCTTGATCATCTCGAACATGCTTTTAGCAAACAGTGTTCCCACTGGACTCAGTACTAGCACATATAGGCTTGGTGTGAAATGTCAAAGTGGTGCCAATCTCTCAAATCTCCCTCCAGGTTTTTTCTTTCACAGCTCTATTCCAATTTAAGAAAGAGTTGGCGCCACATAGTTCCAGCCGTGAACAAACCCCAGTTAATAATTTCTCTTTCAAATGGTCGACACTTCTGCTGTCTGAAAAAGACGCCATCTATTCATCACTACCAAATCAGAGTCCCTGATTGGCCAAACTTCAACTGGATTAAATTTAAACACACGTTTAATTGCAGCTCATTTTACACCTAGAGCCCCAAAATTGACTGAAAGGCGGAATCCGAATCCCTCCAATTGTAGGGGCATTTGAAGGTTGTAGGGGTGACCAAAATAGTTTTTTGAAAGGGAGGGTGTTCCACGTCGCTAACACAAGAAATAATAACTTTTTATTTAAAAGTGGCTTTTTAAAGTCATAAAACCAATGATGTATTTGTCTAAGCGCTGGAAGCTAAGCGCTAAAGTAGATGACCGGAGACTAATGATGATGTCATCGAGTGGGAGTGCCATCCGAATTAGAAGATACTTTTGTTCCATAGTTCACCATTTGGAGGGCTAAATGTAGGGGTAGGGAGAAGTCGGAGGGAAAGAATTCAGATTCCGCCATAAACTTAAGTAGCGGCTTGTAACTGCGGAATCCCCAAATGACCATATGTGCGCGTTTACATAAGCTTTTCATTCTACGCCGTCACTTGAACACGTGTTTCTGAGTCCGGTGTAAATGTAGCATAAGACTTTTCTCAACTGCAACCCCTAAACTCTGCAAAGTTAAAACAATACTGTTCAACTGAATTTCTTAAATTTGTACTTTTTAGCATAAATGCACACCTGTCATTGACCAGTTTCTTTGTGATCACCCATCAAAAACGTGACAACTGATTTTTTATCAGGCTTTTTTTTAACCTATTAAAAGTCTTTTAACCCAAATACAAGCTGATCAAAGGTACATGCATCGTGCACAGTTCTTTTATAGATTCCTGTGGGAATTCTGATCAAAGTTCACTGAAATGGCAGGTCAAATGTTGGAGTTTTCTACAGCTGAGACCTTCTGTCTGCCCCAACAAGAGAACCATGGCATGTGTAGTGTTACAAAGACTGCTCTTCGTTTTTGTATTGCAGTGTTCTATATTCTTTTAGTACCTGTACTTTTTGCTTTTTAAGCTGTGGGAAAACTAAACATATCCTTTGGCCTGATGGGAAATATTGGGACAGTCTTGCACAAGAGCACATTCATTTTGTAAAACCAGTTTGCAACCCCTTGACTTCATGTTGTCATGAATATTTAAACAAACAACTAAAATGGACTGATGTGTTTTAAACAAGCAAAGCCCAGAGTGGATATGATCATTAGGATAATGTGACCAAAGCAGCAATAAAATACCAGAAAACTCCACCACAATTTGAGACTTAGAGGTATAGTTGAACATTTGCGGAACAAATATTGCAACACAAGCAAATCTTGGACAAAAGATCTTGTTTGTCAACAAAAAAGAAGATTCAAGAACACACGAGTTAATGTCCCAAAGACCCACTCTGATGAAAATTGATTTTGATGTTTTTAACATGTTCTCTGATGATGGAGGACATATTTAAATAATATTAGGCTTAAAATTGCATTTCTGAGTATTTTTTGTTTGTTTGAATTGTTGTGAATCAGGAGCTGGTGGGCTAGCATAGGACTGGCAACCTCGCTAGCTGTAGCTCGCTACACTGTCCACCAGGCGGCTGGCTAGCACAATGGGCTTGATCGCTCCAGTTCCATGTGCTCTGTGACCGTCTGGCGACCAGTCCAAGGTGTGTCTTGCCTTCACCCAACAGTAACTGGGACAGCCTCCGGCAACCTCTCGACCCCCAGCAGGTCAAGAAAATGGGTGAAAGTTCAGGATGAAAACCCCCGCATTGAGCAGCCATATTGTATTTTTGTTTCTCCCTTTGATTGAGTCACTGAAAACGTCACGTGCACACAGCTAAGTTGCAGTTGACTTGCCGCACCGTGCCTAACACTAACCAGGTAAAGCCCACTTCAAATAATTGACAGAAAATTATTTTTTTTCATAATATTTAAATATCAATCATGATACGTTGTGTGGCTTGGAAAAAATAATATTTAGGGGAAAAAACACCTTATTTAGCCATTGTCTCAAATTTGACCCACATATTTTTAATATTTTAATTATCAGCACATTTATATTTGTTTCAATACAGCAAGTAGTCATTTAAGAAAATAAAATAACAATAGCTGAGCTAATCTCAACCTAAAGTGTTTAAAATTAGCAAAACATTTTCCCTCCAAAACTGTTTTTGAGATGTCACAGGGGCAGCCATTTTGAAATGAGCAGGAAAAGCCCTTCTACAGCCTCTAGTGGAATGATAATGTACTGCACAGCAGAAAACATGGACAAAGTCACATACAATGGGAAAGTTTTGATTATGCTAATGAGATGGGGGTCTCAGAATTACGTGTATCAAATATGATACAAATGGTTATACAGGGCGAAAATTGCACTGCAGGACCTCAGATCGTGTCTATACATTGAGTTAACATTGAAACTTGACATTTATGTCCCGTGAGAATGTGACAGAAGTGTATAAAAAGCTAAAACAATAATATTTCATCATCAATATCAATGGTTATGCTGCTATCACATTATTTCTCGTATATTCTGGTGCATAGAAGCAAAACACCTGAAGTTGGAAAGCTTTTTTGGACCAGTTGGTGCAGTTAATTTGTTTGCTCCTTTTTTATATATATATTTATATACAAAATGTGTGTGGTATGTGTGTGTGTGGATTACATCCAATTTTTAGAGAGAATTAACAGTAAATGTCCTTGGGATTAAAAATGCAAACTCTGTAAAAACAGTATCAGAGAGAAAATTGAATTTCAGACGATCACTGAATGCCAAGTAGGTTAATTTATGGATTTTACTCATTTAGCAAGTACTGCAAACATGTGCTTCTCTCACCCTCTGGCTTACAGTTCTACTGTAATTGTGTTCATGTAAAAAGAAGATCCCTCAAATAAAAAAAGAGGGTTCACTGAATTTTTGACTAACTTCAAATCAAATCAAATCAAATCAAACTTTATTTGTATAGCACTTTTTTAAAAAATGAATTTCATTCAAAGTGCTTAACATAAAAGAAAAAAATATATATAGCATTTTAAAAGCAAAAGATAATACTTCAGCTGTTAATATGAGAACCACGTAATCTTTAGGCACACATAATCAGTCGGATTTATTTATTTAATATCTTGCTCAAATAATACACTAGAGTAAAAATCTGTGTGTAATGGGAGAATAGTTTAAACAAGTAATGTGCTGGAAATGACGCAGGTATCCTCCAACTCCTTCTACTTTTAGAAATGTTTGAGATTTTCTTTTGTCAGTCTCTCTACCTCATTAACATATTCTACAACAATTTAGTAGTTTTGGCACATTGATTAAAATAATTTAGCAAATAAAGTTGGTAATTAGATTTCCCATTTTCGTGTTTGCAAAGTCAACCAGTGAGCAGCAACACGACTAACAGTCGAGACTTGAGGTGTAGCTCAGCAGGAAACCAAGGGGGACATCTTTGTCATGTGACAGCTTTGTAAGCCTTAATTAGAAACATTTACATTTCGGTAATTAGCTCACTTTTATCCAAAGTGATTCGCAATCCAGACACAGGAGAGAAAAACTCAGAGTCGACGTGTTCTAATTTGAACGCAGCACGGAAAATGTCTCAAGAAAAGCGGTGATTAGTTTGGTCGTCAGCATTTTTCAGTTTTTGGAGAGAGACATCTGTTCATGAGGAGAGTATGATGATAGCTCATTTCAGCATTATGGAATCTCAACGGTGAAGAATGTGTATGATCTGCAAAGGCTTGATTCTGCAGGGTGGTTTACCCTGTTGGAGGATCTGAGTATATTCATATATTTAAGAGATGATGAGTGTTTGAGGGATGTTTGTGCCACCATAATGCAAACAAGGTCAGTTTTGAGGTCAAAAATATCAAACATTTTCATTTGAATTTTTTGTTTTCTTGCAAAAACACATTGAAAACTTTTGTGTTGCAAACACAGATAAGTATATATAAAGATTTTGAAAGCAATAAAACAGTTTTTGAAAGCAAAAGAAAATGTATGAAAATTAAAGCAAAATCAAGCAAATATTTAATATTTTAATTTGCAAATTATGAAGTTTTATTTTTAAAACTTCACATTTTGTTTGCAGTTTAGTTGATCTCAATATTGTGACTTTTACTTGCAATACGGTGGCACAAAAATCACTCCAAATTAAAAAGCCATTTGACTTGATTTCTCACAGACCATAACCCAGTTGGAGACATAAAGGCTCATTTCACCCTTTAGAAAAACAAGACAATGATTTATATTAATTTAACTCAATAATAATTTTGAATATAAATGAGGTTTTTGTTTTTGGCTTAAATAAAACCTATACATAAAGAGAAAATAGCCTCTTTTTTTCAAGTACAAAAAACGTTTTTACTTTTTGGTGGAGGTTCGTATGATTTCCTTTCAAAAGAAAATTTACTTGTGAAATAAGATAATTTAAATATGCCAAATGCTGTATTAGGTAGAGTAATATCATTAGTAATAAAAAAAAAAGAAAAAGAAGTTTATTTTACTGCCTTTGTCACAGAAATTTGTAAGTCTAACTAACCTAAAATAAATCAGAGTAAGTGGCACTTATTGTATTTTTCAAACCATAAGATACACTTAAAAAAAAAAAAACAGAACCGCCACACTGCAACGCAGCAAAAAGCTTGTATTGGACTGAAAACATCATGTGCCCAAAGCCAAGTTCCTGATTGGCAGATGTGACACAGCGACCTGTCAAACTTACGAGTTTACATCTAAATCATCTACATTTTTACAAATTTACATTTTGGCTGCGCTGCCCAATTCGAGCCTCACCGCTCAAATTGAGCTGCTGGCAGACCTTCGTGCTGCGCCAGTCGCTCTAACTGCAACGCGGTGCTTCAATTCGCCTCAGAGCGCGCCTGCTGCGCGAATCGCGTGTGAAAGCACCTTAATAATAAATTACAATTGTCACGCTAAAGAACATTTTTTTTGTGAAATATTTTTTGTGAACTCTTTTCCAACCAGGAAATAAGACGACTCAATCTCTGAGGCTCCGCCTTTCGCTCCTCGTGGGTGGACATCATCCGAGAGCCGACCTTAGCTGTGTGTCCACAAAACCAAACAATATCTGAACTTTTCCAAAGCTGAATGTGCGTATTGTGCATTTTGCCGATCACCTTTAGCTCCACGGAGAAAGTGAGTGTTTGTGTTAGCCTGGGGGCGGAGCTGAAAGTGCAGAGTCTTCCTGGAAGAGGCGGTTCTGATCTGTCTACATCACAGTGTGAGGACCCACTCGTTTTTGTGTTTTTTTGGGAGGGGCTGGTGCTCAGATATGTGTGAGTGGAGAAAAATACCACGTTGGGAACATTTTCCATAAAGAATAAACATCTAAATACACTTGAAAGCTAAAAAAAGTTGGTTTCGCATGATATAGACCCTTTAAATTAAATACTAGCTGATGTAGAAAAACAAAAATATAAATTTTGCAAATCTCTTATCCAACATAAAAAATGTCTTTGTAATGATCAGTGGGAATTAGGATTCTCCATGAAGAAAAAAAGAACAACATGAATTAAAGAAAAAAAAACTGAGATATCTGAACATTTAAATAGGCTGAATTAACAGCATTTGAATAAACAGGAGTTCCATTACAAGCAGGATCTGGATAAACTTGAACCGTTGCAGTTTGCCTCAGCCAAACCAGATTAATACTCGGCATGCAAATGTGCTCCAGAGCTTCCTTGGGCAGAAATCCATCAATCACACAGCAGGGATTCTCAAGACATTCGCCATTTTACCCATCTTTCAATCAGCATCCAGAGGCAGACCTCCCACTCTTCTGCTGCACATCTCACCAGCTGCTAGGCCAAAAAAAAAGAAGACATCCCCTCACCTGCATGTGAGGCCAACACACTATTAAGAACCAAGTGCTACGCCTCTAATGCTGTTGCCCATTAGGTTGGACCACACTGCTGCATTTGAGTTGTAAAACTGCTGTTGCGTATAATGATGTTGGGAAATTAGCCAAGTATGGTGGTTGATAACATTTACCACACTTTATCTTTCTCGGCGCCTGAGAAAAAAAAGAGAAATGAACGACAAACACTTTATGAAAGTAAAAGACAGCAGGAGGGAAAAGTTTCTGCTATTTCTATGGTGTCTAACTCCAAAAATCTTCAAAGTAAACCCATCTCAGTTTACTTTAAATGTGCTTCTAATTAGCTGAAAGTAATACTTTCACATTATCTTTTATTTTTCAATTTTAAAAATCACTTACTCTCTTATTTAATTAATTTAATCATCTTTTCAATTCCTGATTCGTTATCTTCAGGCAGATTAAGCAGTATGGGGGCCCTACACCACTTAAAACAAATATACTTTTTTACACACTGCATATAAAAACTACCCCTTGATCCTTTTTTATTTTTTCAATTGTGGCCTATTAGAGACATTTTGTTGAAAGCAAATGTTTCAATTTTTACACAGATGAACATGTTCCTATTATAAATCTACTTTTTTTTAACTTATCAAGTTCAACAGCTGAGCAAACAAGCTGGGGGCGTCTTGTGTTGGACAGAAAACAGAACAGATACTCTGTGCTCACAAAACGATTCTACTTACATATTTTTGCATATAAATAAACAGGCAAACACAAAGATTAACAATATGGGATGCATTTTATTCGTTATTGTTGGGTTTTTGTTGGTTTCTGGTCAAACGTTGGTAACTCTTTTGTTAACAGTCCCACTTGGATCATCTTTAGATCTTTTTTTTCAAAGTTTAACTATTATTATGCTGTTTTAGCCAAAATTTAAAAAATCCATGACATATTTTTTGCAGAGTGACAGTAATTCATTCAAAATTTGTGGGCGGAAGAGTTAACTCGGAGTGAGCCTGCCACTATTTCCCATCATCCATCTGTTTACACACTCTCTGGCTACCTTAAAGCCCCTTACAATCCCAATATAACAAGAATGATGAGCAGTATTGGAGCTATCCATCCAAACAGTTTTCGGTGTTCCCATTAAATCAGGGTCTGGGTGTCTTGGCGGACATGGTACTGGGTGTGCTGGTACCCATACTCAGGGCCACCCCTGGGCTACATGGTGCCCTAGGCGAAGTGTGATCCCACCCCCACACACGAATATCACTGAAGGGGAAAAAAGAAACACTGTAGCTGCCTGGAATATGTTAAAATAAGTATTTATTTAATTTTAATTCTCAAGAATTAAATAATAATCCCTTAAAAACCTTTTCAGTAGAGTAACAGTTCTCTCTAACTAGGACGCAAACCCCCAACCTTAGTAATGGAAGGCAGCTGCGCTAACCACCACAATAAGATTTAAAGTGTCTCTACCAGCATGTTAGATCTTTTGACAGGCATCTCCAGTGTTTACGGTTTCAAGATTTTTATTGTTAGGTGTTTAAAAAAAGGAAAAGTAAAAAAAACATCGCCAGTTAAATTCTTCTTTTCCGACAAAAACTAGAGTATTTTTCGACCGACATGGGGTGGGGGTGTGTGTGTATGAGGGGGTGAATTTCCAGGCAGCAGAATGTAAATAAAACAGACAAACCTTTGCTTTGAGTCTGTTTTTTCCTCCTCTTCCTTTCTTTTTGACATTAAAGCTGTCCCTGAGGGCTGGTTTTGCTGCTTTTTCATCCTTAAAGCTTTAAAGAAGCACTAACAGATAACACTGTGCACCCCTCATCCCCCCCACCTAGCCTCAACAGGGGCTGGATCAGGCAAGGACGGGCACAGCATCAGACAAAATTATTGATTATGTCAAACCTTTGAGCTATTTCATTCATGTTTTTAATTATTATTTGTTTAAACATTTTTACACAAAGTAATGGGTGTGTTAAACTGTTAAAAAAAAGAAAAAAATAATTGCAATTTGGCGCCCCCTCCAGAAAATTGCGCCCTAGGCGGCCGCCTAGGTCACCTATGCCCAGGGCCGGCCCTGCCAATACCCGTACCCTAACCGAATCCGGGTGTGGACACGAAGGCAGGATGCAGAAGGTTCAACAGGTCCTTGTTTATTTTTTTGCCTGAAAAAAAAACTTGAAAGGGCTAGAAAGCTTTCAGTACTCGAGAAGGCACACAAGACAATCTGGCAACAAGCGGACGGGACACGCAGCTTATAACAGAAAGCAAGGTAATCAAGCACAGGTGCACCAAATAAGGGGGCAGGAGAACCAGGTGGGGAAAAAGAAAGAAATCAACACCCCTGAAATGAGAGGAAGGTGAAAACAAAAGAAACCGGAAACTACTACACCCACAGACCCGGTCCGCAAACCATCTGGTGGCGGACGTACACAGTACCAAGCATGCATTTCCAGTACTGTCCAGTACCGCACAATTTCGTTATCAGTTTGTGTTACAGGTCCCAGTCCGAGTCAGGTACTAGGTAAAGATTATCGTACCACTCCAGTTTTCGGCTTAGAGGTTGAGGAGTCCTGATTTAATCAGAGAAGCCAGCATGTCAAAAAAAAACGATAAGTTGGAAACACCCAAAAGGTCAATTTTTGACGTAGAGGGGTCCTTAACCAATTGTCAATTTGTGACAACTTGGAATTGAGAATGTTAAAAAAAATGATTTAAAAAAAAAAAAATTCTACAAAACCACGTTAAAAACACCAAAACTTGATTGGAGTGGGTCTTTAACCCTCATGCTCTCTTATGGGGTCCAGATGACCCCGCCCTAACATTGATGTGTGATCCCTCCTATGACAAAGGTGGACAGGATTTTATGTCTGCAACAGACACCAGAGAGGATAAAAAATCCTTGAAAGAAAAAAAAAAAAAGAAAAAAGTCAGTGCGCTGTCTTGTGGGGTCTAGATGACCCCACTTTTAACGTTAACATACCTAGGATAGCACAAGCGTTACACGATCAAGTCCGTTTCTGTACTGATCATGATTCCTGATAAGTTTCCTTTGGTCAAGTTTTTTCCTGTAGGAAAATTCAAGGAAAACTACTTTTTAAAATTGGAAATAATATTTTGTATTTTATTGACTGTCCATGCTGCAAAGACAACGATTTTGTTGTTTGCACGACACGATCGATTCCTAATCAGGTCATTAAGAAGAGTTTGAACGACAAGCTGAAAAACAAGCGGATGCATTGATCTGTTGATACAGTCGACATGCTGGTCTTAGCACTGCGGCACAATGATTCCATCCAATATGGAGCTTTACCAAAAGCTTTTGCAAATCCTCTACAGATTTACAGTTACAGGGAAGAAAAAAAAAAAGGATTCCCCTTGGTGGCACATAAGAGCCCTTCAAAAAAGTTGATGAAAAACATAGTGAGAACTGCACATGCTGTTGAGTTTAGTCTGATCGAAACCTGAAACTGATTGAAACCATCCGTTTCTCAAATGTCACTCAAAGCTTGTTTATATCAAATCAATCCTGAGGCTGGATCTGATCAATACTGGGACACAAGCTCCCATTTTTCAGCAGGGTTTCATGGAAACACTTCATCTTAAATCATTATAACTCACAAAACCTCCAAAACAAATGAATCAACAGAAAATGGCATTCTTTACAGTCCCAACACTCGAGCGAAACCTCTCTGTGGGCTGCAGATTGTCAAGGGACTTAGTGCACGCTGTATGGCTGCAGCTGTTCCACACCTATAGGGATTTCTGGTCTAATCTGTCAGGTGCATGCTCAAGCATTTCTTTATCAACTTTATCAATAATACTGCAGCATCACCAAGGCAACAAGGGAAGGGGCGGCCAATCTTTTGGGCTCAGCCTCTCCCACGTAGAGCCACAAATAGAGGGCTTCAAGTGGCTGACCTCGGTGAAAACGTGAAAACCCACCTCTCTGTTTTCCTTGTTGTAAATATATCAGGCTGCTTCAGAATGATAGAAAATGGAAAAAAAAATGTTGGTTACAGTTATGGAAAATCCTTTTCACTGACACAAAAGTTGACTCCTTTCTTAAAATGCCAACCTTTAGTTCATATAAGTCTTTCCTGAGGGATTTCTTTCATGAAATTGATAGATTAATAAATAATTAGAGGCAATTACTCTCCTTGCAAATGCAAAACTTCAAAGCTCTTTGGATTTAGATGAATTACATGCTTTTTTTCTTCTTCTTGAATGAACAAAGCAAAAAAACAAAAAGAAATAGCTCACATTTCAGCACTGGCTCAATGCTGACTGTCCAATTCTTATTTTTCAGTTTGATCACAGGAAAAATGTCACTCCTCAGCGCTTAGAGAGACCACATTTCACCTTGAAATAAAGCAACTTTGCCTTTCTGATTTTGTTTAGCTCATGTCCTCTTCAGATTTCTAAAGCAATTATGGAACAATGTCATTTCTGTTTTTGCATAATTCTGCTAAAATTACTTAAAACAGTGTGATGATACTTTGAAAGTCTTAAAAAACAAAAGTGTTTGGGTGCCAGACAACCCTCAGTCTTTAACTAACCCCTGCCATGCATGTTTTACTTTATATAATTCAGCTCTTCAGTGACAGTTCTGGAAACTTCCTCAAAGAAAGCAGAGGAGGAGTCCCATAGTGACCTCAGAACAGATGGTCCAAAAATAATTGCCCCAGGTGACCTCCTCAGGAACAGGCAAAGAAAAGAGGTGTTACACCCTCAGAGACAGGTGAACAAAAGTGGAGCATCTCCAATGGACACCTTAGAGACAAACAAGTAGAAGTGGGGTCTCTACTACCTACATCAGAGACTTAAAAGCAAACAAAAAAAACTGAATTGGAGCATCTCCAGTGGACACCTTAGAGACCAATGAGCAGACATGAAGTCTCTCCAGTGCCAATCTCAAAGAGTGGCAAGCAGAAGTGGAGTGTCTCCAGTGCATAACAACCACAGGTGGAGCATCGCCATTGCCCAATTCAGAGACCAATGAGAAGACCTAAAGCATCTCCACTGTGTAACACAAAGAGTGGCAGGCAGAAGTGAAGCATCTCCAGTGCACTACTCAGAGACTGACAATCAGAAGTAGAGTGTCTCTACTGCCTCCTTCAAAGACAAAAAATTAGAAGTGGAGCGTCTCCAGTGCACTACTCAGAGACTGACAATCAGAAGTAGAGTGTCTCTACTGCCTCCTTCAAAGACAAAAACTTAGAAGTGGAGCGTCTCCAGTGCACTACTCAAAGACTGACAATTAGAAGTGGAGCGTCTCCAGTGCACTACTCAAAGACTGACAATCAGAAGTGGAGTGTCTCCACTGCCTCCTTCAAAGACAAAAAATTGGAAGTGGAGCGTCTCCAGTGCACTACTCAGAGACTGACAATCAGAAGTGGAGCATCTCCAGTGCACAACTCAAAGACCAATGAGCAGAAGTGGAGTGTCTCTACTGCCTCCTTCAAAGACAAAAAATATGAAGTGGAGCGTCTCCAGTGCACTACTCAGAGACTGACAATCAGAAGTGGAGCGTCTCCAGTGCACTACTCAGAGACTGACAATCAGAAGTGGAGGGTCTCCACTGCCTGCGTCAGAGGCAAAGAATCAGAAGTGGAGCATCTCCAGTGCCCAACTCAGAGACCAATGAGCAGACATGAAGCGTCTCCACTGTGTACCTCAAAGAGTGGGACATCTTCAGAGTCCACTGCAGAGACCGACAAGCAGAAGTGGAACATCCTCATTGCCCAACTCAAAGACCAAGAAGTCAAAGCGTGTGTCTCCAAAGCCCATGCAGAGACTAGCATCTCCATTGCCTACCTCAGAGGACAATGAGCCCAGAGACCGGCTCAAAGACCGACCATCAGTCTCTTCAGTGTCTAAGAGACCAATAAGCAGAAGTGGATACCAAACTCCTTAATACTTAAAGGGTTAATAATTAGCACAAGGCAGCTGTAAGTTAATTAGAAACTGGTGTGACTGTGATGGAGAGATACAATTAAAAAAAAGAACATAAACTGCACAAAATAAAGCATGACAACAAAAAGTAACAATGTATCAGAAATGAACATCTTGGCAAACCCTTTAAGACATTCTCCAAGAAGCTAAATGTCCCTGTGACATTATGCAAGGACTTGCAAGCATTAAGGAAAAAAAGCTTCAGTTCATTTTTTTCATATATTATAAATATAACCATTATCCATTGTCAGAAGTTGCAAATGAATTTCTCAATGTTTATTGTAATGGTCTGACTGTTGCACTTAGAGTTCATAACTATGTTTTGTCAGCTTTTATAATTTATTTTAGCACTTTATGATTATTCTAGTACAGAAAAATGTTTGTCATTTATTGACATTTTGTCAAATATATAATAAAAAATCCATCTACAGTGGCTGACAGTGCTGTCTGGTACAGTTTTATCAGTTTGGAGATCAGATGGCCACACTCATCCTTCTCTGCGCTCCTCAAGGACATCTGACAACAACAATCATTTCACTTCCCAGATGGAAGCTTATAATTTTCTGCCACGCAGCTGATTTTTTTTATGCGGCTTCAGTGTTATAGCTTGTTAATTTGAGCGTCTCTATCATTTAGAGGATTTTTAAACAAGACTTCAAAAGAACAGCAGAATTTATGAGGTCAAAACCATCTGTGGTTTTAAGTTTTCATTTTTATTCGTTTTACATTTCTAGGTCACTAAGATGCAAAAACTGAAAAACAAGGACAAGAAAAGATACTTTCACAGCGAGAGGATATTTTGACCAACAAAAGCATAATGCACATTTTTTTCAGGTCGTGGTGTATGAACCTTTATGTGGAGTTTGAAGAATAAGACGCCTTGTTGGTGTCAGAAGAGAAAGGACATTGTGGTTTGAGATGACAAAGAGGCAACAGAAATTCTATAAAAACAAGGAATGTGGAGTACCTCATCTAAACACATATCACTTCTTAAATCTTTAGTCTTCAATACAGAATTATCAAATTGGGCCCAACTTTGACCAATAAACGGAAAAAGAGGTGAAATTCCAAATTTGATTAAAACATTGGAAAAGATTTATCTTTTTGGATGAGTCTTGGTTTCTCAGAAAGTAGGGGGTTTATAGAACATGAAAACATAGCCTCATCCTGGATTTTACATCAGCATTAATCTTTTTAAATTCCAAGTGTCTTAAAAGTTTTCCACATCAAAAGCTCATGTGAAGTTAAGTGTCTTGCCCAGGGGCGTGACTACCACGCACTAGAACTGAACCCTAGTCCAACTGATAGATAGACAGCTGCCTAATCCACTCAACTAGAGTGGTCCATCAACAGTTTAGGATGGTGGTGGTGTGTAGTGGTATGGGAAATGAGATCCTTCTTATTCCTGTCTGTGTCCATGAACAATCCTCTCTTTGCTCTATCCAGCATCTAAAAGTCAGATCATCTCAAAATGGTTTCTAGAAAGTGACGTTAATTCACTAAACTCTTCAGTAACTACTTTTACCTACACATCCTCACTCCCAACTCGTTTCCATCATATCACAGGTCCCCAACATTCAGGACGTGGTAATGGATGTGAAAGTGGTACCAGGTTAGGGTACCAGTACTGGGACGCGGATGGGGACTTTCCCATTAAATCATTGGTCCCCAACCCTTGGAACCGGTACCAGGTTAGGGTACCAGTACTGGGACGCGGATGGGGACTTTCCCATTAAATCACTGGAACCGGTACAGGGTTAGGGTACTGGTCCACGCCCTGAGGGTTGGGGACCCCTAATTAGCATCTGTCGCCCAGTACCAAGCAAGCCTTGGACTGGTACCGGGAGGTTGGGGACCCCCCCCGATTCAATGGGAACAGTCAGCATGCCAAGAAAATAATGAGTTTTACGTCACTATGTGACGATCATCACTGGTGTAAAACAGATAAATCTCTTATGATGCAAAATATATCATAATCTCACCAAATGTTTTTAATAATCAAAATATCAGAAATTGTCCATATTTTTTTAAGTGTTATTTTTTATTGGTCTGATTCAATGCATGTTTAAATTAATATTGCATGTGTTCAAACTCTTACCATGAATATGTTTTTTATGAGCTACTTTTTACTTCAGTAATCATCTGGATAATGTTTATTGCATATTTTATTGGTGTCCTGTGGCTATAAGTTGCTTTTTCTTGTTCTGACAAAAGTGATAGTTTACTGGATCTCGTAAGTGATTAAAAACCACAAGTTAATAGAGTTTTGTGAATATTTTGTGCTTTTCAAAGCCAAAACTTTGAATTATTGTTGAAGCTGAATGTGATTTAGAACGGTAACAGCCTCCTGTCAGACTCTCAAGCATCAATATAACAGTGCATGCAAGACATTTTCCTCTGACTGCCCTTCGCTCCTGCGTACACGACCTTTCACAGAGATGTTAGATTAAACATGTCACTCAAGACCATTTTTTTTCATTGAAATGAATTGGGGCTAAAAAGCAAAAACCTCATGAGGTCTCAGGGAGAAAATTGATGCCTGCGATAGGACATTAGGCCATCCTGGTGTTTTTTGCTGCTTCTTGCAAAACATCAGGATGTAATTAATGCCTCGGGGCAGAAAATCAATACGAGTGCATCATGGATGAAGCTGCCAATTGACACAACTTTGGATGTTTTATACATTAGTACTGCTTGAGTCTACCGTTACTACAAAAAAAAGCACACAGAATCAGGTCAGAGGTCAACTTAAAAACAGAAAACAAAAAAAATAAAAATAAATAACGTTACAAAAGTACATTTAAGAATGTAATTAATAATTTTTTTTGCAAATGTTAAATAAAAAAAAAATCAAAATGACTTTACTATTTTTGTCACTTTTAAGATGCATCCGCTCTATAAAGAAAATGGATAGAATGTCAGTTTATGTGCCTTTAATTTATGGCTCAATCAAATAATTTCTATCCTGAAATTTTCCCCGTGAATGATTAGATTGGTTACAAAGGAAAAGTCAGAGCTGAATCAAGCATGACCACAGTCTTGTGATATTAATGAACACAGCACCAATGCAGAAATCTTCCTCTTTTCTTCCAGTGAGCACAATTAGCCCAACGCCCGGCAAAAAATTGATTAATAAATGCTGATTGGTTTCAGATTACCAGGGAAAACAGTGGCTTGTTAACCGTCTGATTGCTCCTCAGGAATAAATGGAAACTTTTTCCACAAATAGGGAGGAAGAAATTGGAGACCGACCGCGTGACTTGATCGGAAACTGGAGCACCCCATGCAGAGAAGAGGGAGAGAGAGGCAGTAAGCTGGCATCTATCTCCGTTTTCAGTTGCTCAAGAAAGTCTCTGGAACACAAAAGGTGGATGGTGAATAGCCCGAGGAACTGTTGCAACCAAATGCACCTCAGCAGTATGAATTATTCTAACTTTAATGGTTGCATGAGGTCTGAGGAACAAAAAAGAAGATCTTAAAAGACTGAAAAATTAGTGGAGTTTAAATTAATTTAAATGCAGATTAAAAAACTGTGTGTATAGTGAAAATCAAAGAAATAAAGAACAGTCCAATCTCTGTGTCCCAAATTATTCATTTATTTTGTGCCTGATGCAACAAAGGAAGGGTTTGGAAATAAGAACAAACATACAGTACGTAACAGATGTACTCTATTTTTTGGGAAAATGGTTAAGCAGCTTTAGGGAAAAAAGTGTCTTACAAGCACTTGTGTTAAATGCTCTTACTGGAAAATTATCTTTTTGCTTAAAAACAGTAGGACTTGGATTGGGAAGCTGGATTACTAGGATACAAATGGACGAGGAAACCTTCCATATAATGAGAAAGAGGTAAAAAAAGAAATTAAAAACCCAGTGAACTGCAAAAATGTAATACTTTTTAAAATGACATGGGAATACATTGAATGCACCTAATATTATGTTAAACCACACTAACATTTTTCTGCAGGATCATAGTGATGAACTTGTACGAAAAAACGAATAAGTTGTGGCCTCCTCTGTCTTAAATACACACCAGGTGGTAATCAAGGGAGATTACCCTTTTCTTACCAAACCAAAAATATTGACCACAAACTTCTTATTAATACCATAATACATGTTGACATGTCATTCCACAGTTTACCATCCCATGTGATAGGCCCTCTACGTACCCCTTAATTTATGATAACGATCACTTGTCAGGGTGTATCCCTTAAATAATAAGATAGTAGCTGTGGCGTTATTTGCATTAGTTCAGCAAAGAACTACAGAGTTGTACTTTGACACAGTGGTACACAAATACTAAGACTGAATCCAAATTCTTCCCCTAATCCTTCAGCTTCTCCCTACCCCTCCAACTGTAGGGGCATTTGGAGGGGTAGGGGTGTCTGAAATAGTTTTTTTTAGGGCTAGCCCCCTAAAACAGGGGTCAGCAACCTCTTCATGGTGGCTCTCTGGCTGAAGAAAAATAAAAAAAGTAATTTAAAAAACAGCTATTATTTTAGCAACATGCTAACATTTTTGGCTAATTTGTTATCCACTTGGGTTTTTAGGCTAATTTAAAGTTTAGCTTCTATTTTAGCAACAGACAGACATTTTTGACCTATTTTAGTTGACTGAAGAATTGAATGCTAATGTGGGGTTTAGCTAATAATTTAGCAACATGCTGATGTTTTCGGCTAATTTGTTATCTACTGAAGTTTTTTTGAATAATTAAGAATTTAGCTTCTATTATAGAAACAGGCTAACTTTTTGACAAATTTAGTTTACTGAAGAATTTTAGGCTATTTAGGAGTTCAGCTAGTAATTGAGCAACGAGCTAGCTTTTTCTTTTGGCTAATTTGGCTTTTAACTAATTTTTTTATGCTAATTTGCAATTTAGCTGATATTTTAGCAATATACTAACATTTTTGGCCAATTGTTATCTTCCAAATTTTTTAGGCTAATAATTAAGCAACAGGTTAGCTTTTTGCGCTAATTTGGCCTCTACTAAAGGTAAAAACGTTAACAAAAATTCCTTTTTGAGAAATGAAAAATAATTTTAAATTTTTGATTTTGTTCTTGCCAAAAAATAGATGTAATTCATATTTATTTAAAAAAAAAAGAAGGTAATGAAAGAAAATCCAAATTTCTTAAAGGCTAAAGTAAATCTCTGTGGCTCTTTCTAGGTTTTGTTCAGTAGTAAACTAGCCCAAATGGCTCTTTTACTGTTAAAGGGTGCTGACCCCTGCCCTAAAAGGTCGTTTTTTTACTTCTAGAAGAACACATAAAAGTGGTCGTTCATTAACATTTGTCCTGTGGATTGTTGACCTGAGGCCTTCAGGGCCACCTTCCATGTATTCTACCCAGTTTAGTGTCGCTCTATGTCAGGGGTCTCAAACTCAATTTACCTTGGGGCCACTGAAGGCAGAATCTGGGCCATATGGGGTTCAATTTGTGCCAAAAATATGTTTTTACGTCCACTGTCTGTATCTTTGGTCCATTGTCTATGTCTACAGAGCAAGTTTATTGAACATGTGTTCATGTACTACTAAGCAATATCTTCTGCGTGTCCTGTAAATCGACAGGAGCTAGCAACTGTTGCTAAGGACTTTTTTGACGACCAGATCCAACGACAATAGCAAATGCAAAGTTTTAAGCAAAAAGCTGAAACAACAAAGCAAATACAAAGCTATCATCAAAGAAGTGCGGACAAGCAGAAGATATTGATTAGTAGACATTGAACTTTGCAAAATATCAACTTAAGAGCTGCAAATGGTCACTAGTTTCTACATAATGATAATTATCTGGTTTGGCTGATTTTAATCCGTCAGAAGAACCAAAGGCAGGTTTTTGTCACAAACCATTGATCTCTCTCCAAGTACAAACAAATTCACCCCAAACTCTCTTTTCAACTCTCCGTTGCTACTTCAGTGTTTTGTAGCTTCTCTCACCATTCCAAACTACTAGCTCACTTAATGAATTTTGCTCATTTTGTGAATAATGAATGTCGATCATGGGGATTTATTCATGGAAGACTGAATGAGTAAACCGCACATATTTCCATGAGATTTTCCTCTTGACTGTTTGTTCATGTTTTTATTCATTATAACCTTATTTAATGCTGCGTTTCATTTTTAATTGCTGCGCAGAATACCTGCGCTGAAGGCCTTGTTGTAATGGACAAAATAAACAACAAAGCCTAAAAGGAGAACTAGCATTTGGATTGTTTAAGTTTTACTGGCACAACTATAAAAACTACAACATCTACATATGCTGTAGATCCATATATGTGTCTATTTCACCCCAATTATCTCAATTCAAACTTGTACGGCTCAGTATAAAAGTATGTATTTATCCACTGCAGAAAAATTCTGAAATTGTCACACCTCTTACCCTGGTTTTTTCTTGTGAGTGGATGTGCTTTTGGCATCTTGTTAGTAATACACACATTTCCTTATTTCTGTTCTCTGCAGGGTCATTTGCTCCGAATTTACAGAAATGATTGCTTTTGTTGCTTTTCCTTTCCATTTAGCCTGTTTTTTATTTTTTCTTTCCCCCTCTTTTTACGCTACTTCAAACTCCAACCAGCTAAATTACTAGATAAGCATTTTGGTTAAATTGTGCCTCCTGCACTGCTTCTTTCATTCTCATTATATGTAGTGCAAACAGTGTTTACCAAGAAGGAGACTTTCAGCATGAAAAGATAGGAATGCAAGTGGAAACCGGGCTTGTGTTTAAAATTTCAGGATGTGTGAACGGAAAACATACAAATGCGCATTCTTGCTTTTCTGCAGGCGCACAATTTTAATCTTGAAGGTTCACAGAGTTTTTATCAGTATTCCAAGTTTTTGAATTAGACATAACCACCTGAAGGCACCCAGAGCAGGAAATAGAAGGTGAAAGGTTGGGATAATTCTTTTAGTTAGTTATATTTTGACAGGCTTTGGGATGTTTTGGCAGGCCTGTTAAGCGGAGGGAAGCAGACTGGAAAGGACAAGAAGCAAGGGAAAGTGCCGGAGGGTGTCCCTTGTCCCTGAGGGGATGTCCTTCAGCACAAACCAAGTGCAAAATTAGATTGTCAGGGATTAAATATTTCCAGATTTTTAGATATAAATGACAGCAAAGTTTTCTATTCAAATAGGAAAAAAGACGACATGCAAATTCCCTCCAAAACCTCCTGTGAGGCATTCATCGCTGTAATAATTACAGTAAATAGGAAGAAATGAGAGATTTCCCTGATCGCGGGACTTAAGATGAGCTTTGAAAGCAAAACACAGGAGGAAAGTGCGCATCAGAAATGTCATGGTGCTGTGCAGTGATCTGTGGAAGTCATGAGGGAGCTTTTTTTTTTTTGAGTTTTTGAGGCGGCAGAGACATCAAAGAACTAGAAGCCTGGAAAGCAATTAAGTTTTCATATGCACTTTGATTTTCTGTTCCAAATCATGACCCTTTTTTTTCTTTAGACACACAGAAACCCATCTTCTAGAGCTAGACGGCAGCTTGGTCATCTTTTTTACTCTCAGCTGCTAAAAAATGTGTCAATAATAAATGACTGAATGGAGATATAAATGATGTTTGCTAGGAAGAAGTGACTGGTCTTTGGAATGTTTGTGCATCAGAAGGTTTAATCCCCCAGTTTTCCAAACGGCGTCCCAGAGCAGGATACGATGAAGGTTGTTTGGCTGGAAGACAGTTCCACACGCCTCACGTGTCAGTTTGTCACCGCGGGTTTTGATGGCATCCCGGATGACAGCCCCGCCGTCTGGGAGGAGTGAAAACAGTCGCTTTCAAAGTGGCTTTACAGCAACAGTGACTCTGCATGCTGATTTACAGTTTTGCTTCCTTACAGGTGTTTATCGTTTGACCTTTGCATCGAGCCGAGACCTTTCCGATTGATTTGTTTTGTCAGAGGGATCTTGCGATTTTCATAAATGACGGACAAGCTTGTTTGCAGCTTCACACAGTTGGAAGTGTCGGTCGGGGTTGGCTGATCTGTCGGACACTCCACGCTGCTGCGGAGCAGTTTTAGGTTTATGGGCTTGTTCAAGGGCACCTCAGTGCTGCTTTATTTATTTTTTTTACCACCAGATTTGTTCTTTCATCAGAGGGGATTGAGCCAACAGCTTTTTTGGCCACTGGTCACCTCTGTCAGTCTGCTTATATCCTCCAATGTTTGTTCAAGAGATGTAAAATATCAAAAATAAGAAGCACAAACTGCTTTGTTTGCCTTGTGCTACCATAATATGTTTACATTAAAAGTGGGGTCATCTGGACCCCAATAAAAGACAGTGTTCTGAACTCTTTTAAAGGCTTTTTTTATCTTTACTGTATCTGTGGCAGACATAAAATTCTATCATCTGGACCCCATAAGATAGCACAAGGGTTAGGAAAGTATTGGATGGATTTTCCACATGTTACTGAGGGACTTAATAATAACGTTTTTCAGAATAAAACTTCAGAAAAAAATGTAGGTTGTGTTTTTCTCCATGGCCCAGGAGTTGGAGAGTACTACTCTTTACCATGAAACGTAGGGCAATATAGAGATTTTGGACATCGATTCAATACCAAATAATTACACGGCTAATATCCCAGATATCGATAGCGATCCTCTTTTTTTTTTAAATGTTTGGTTGTAGAATAATTTTGGGAATACACAAATTTTTTGGTTAATTAAGGGTATAATAAAACACAGGAAAATACTTTCAGTAAATTAAAATGTTAATTAACTCATTACAACAATCTGAACTGAACATGTATCAAACATAACGTATATTATTAATAATGGCATAATACAAAGATAATAAGAAGAAACTAGTGCAAAATGTAAGAAAGCGAAAATATAACAAATATATTTCTATACATTCATAATATATTATAATATTTATAGTAAAAAAAAAACTGTAATAAAATATTAAAGTGACCAGTGATAAAAATAAACAAAAGTGACACTCTATAACAAATTTAAACAACCCGACAAAAAAAAAATCTGCAACTATGAGTTGCTTTTTAATGACTCTGCTTTCTGGTGAAGCAGGGAGGGGAGGGGCAAGGTGAGGAGGTGTGTTCTTTACACCCAAAATGTTGCCAGATTGGGAACACAAACTGGACGAGTATATACTCAAATTGAGTAGGTTTTGACAAATATAGCAACACTGCAGTACTTGCATGAACTCCCTAAGTGAAGTTAAACTCTACTGTACATGTTGGAAAAAAAAACTGCGACGAAAGTATTAATATTGATAATGAATTAACATCAGAGGCCAAAAAGATAAGTTGTGGTGTCCCACAAGGATCACTTCTGGGCCCACTGTAGTTTAATATTTATATCAATAATATATTCAATGTTTTAAAACTTTTAAAACTCCTTTTATTTGCTGATGACACAAATATATTCTATTCTACAGACAATCAAAAGGTCACTTAAAATTATGGATGGATTACAACAAACTATCTTTGATTCTGGACAAAACCAAAGTAATGCTTTTTTTTGGTAATTACAAAGCCAATACTGAGCTCTCAATTAAAGTTAACAATAACTGAATCGAAAGTTTTACAAAAATTTAATTCTTAGGGATTGTTATTGATTGAGTTTGACGTTCCACATCAGACACATACAGCAAAAAGGACGTCACTTCTTTGCTAATTCAGCTACTCTGTTCACATTTGCAGACATATCAATACAGGATGTGTTTCCCTATCTTTTGAAGTGTTTTGAATAATGAATCCTCCTGCTCTTACATTGCTGAATTTTTCAGTTGTATCACCAACTGGGCAGTTTTCCTTTGGGAGTGAAATGACAAAAAGAAAGGCTGCAATATGCAGACAAAGAGGCTAATGGAGTAAATATTTTAGATGAAACAACTCATTAAGCTTTTAATGAACAAAATAACCAGGTAAGTGACGAATATTTATTAAAAATTAAGACTCAGCATGTTTAGTACTGCAAATAGACCAAATTTCTTTTATAAAATTCACCTTCTGGACTGACTTTTTTTTAGTATTTGACATATCGCTCTATTTCTATGAGGAGCACAGTGACCTTTTCCAAAAATCTACGGGGATTTCATCAAATTAACACAACTGGGTGAGCTTTTCCAAATGACAAAGGATTGATTTTCCTTGCCTGGTCTTCTTTGCGCGTTCGCATAAGTGGATTATGCTTCCGTGTGTGCAAGACGCTTTGCCGTATAAAAAAGTGAGATCTCAAACACACCGTCCTTCCCTTCACACCTATGAAGTGATGGCATGTAACTTGTGGAAATGATGTACGTGCGCCACAGGAACAATCACAGCATCAGTCAGTGGTAGTGATGTGTTGAATTCATTTATATTTCAAGCTGTGGCGGGTACACGGCTCTCGTCTGTTGAGACACATTCACATTCTTACAGTTCACAATAAAGAATAATGGACTGGAATCAATAACCTTCAAGATGGAGTTTTTAAAATTAAAGGAAAACTTTAGATTTTTGATTTAATTCTATTTAAATTGTTGTTTGACTCTTTTAAATTGTAAAAATAGAAGTGTATTACTCTTGTAATTTATTAAGTTTTAGAGATCGGAAATATTTTTGTCTTTTTCTTTTGTTTAGCTTTATAGGTTACAGACAGACTGTCCAGACATTATCAAACCTATTTTTTCTTGCTTTAATTAAATAAATAAAATAAAACAATGCAACAATTTTAAAAACAACCAAAAACTTTGATTTCATCTTTTTTTCTTCATTTGGTTCTTCAATTCTATTCAATTTTGAGTTTACACATTTACACACATTTGTTTAGAAATACATTAATAATCTATTATATCTTTTGAATACATTCATAATAATCTGATACAGTTCACATACTGTAAAATGTATTCATGAAATAATGAGATGGTTAATATCATACAGTGTTACATGAATTCTCAGACAAAAATGTTCACATCATTAACATTGTAAACATTGTTCTGCTTCTCCTGGAGGGCGTTTCAGTTTGACCACTAGGTGGCGATCGCGTTATAGCATTACACCTTATTCCAGAAGAAGTAAAAGTATGAGCAAAAAACTATGTTTAGACCACAAATGGTTGCTTAAAATAAAAAAAAAATCCTTAAAAGAGTAAAATTCATACCTGTGAGTTTATAAAGATGCTCATTTAGTCAGCTATGTATGTTTATGTTGACCAAGCGTTAGCATTAGCCGTCCTATGGGAAATTCCAATAAATGTTGGCATCAAACTAGCAGACTTTAGCTTTATGAACTAAATCGATTTATATTTTTTATTGATCTGTTGAGTTTAAATTGATTTAAATCAATATGACTCCCTAAAAAGTGCTCATTCACATCAGTGAAACTCAATACATTGAAACTCAAATAGGATTTAGTGGTTGGTATGATGGATATAGAATTTCTTGCTGCACATAAACATGTTTTTCCGGTGCATGTGTGGGTTTTCTCTTAGTAATTAGTCTTCCTCTCAAGATTCAGACACTTTGGACACAGTCAAGGACTGTATCATTTGCCTCTGTTAACAGGAGTCTGGTTGCACCGGACACATGCCGCCGTGGGTGTCGAGTAGTCAGGATGCAGCCTGGCTTGCTGTCGCACTAAAGATAGCCATGGAGCCTGTTTTGCCGTGTTGCTGCAGCTTAGTTTTGTAAATTTACATAAATATGATAGAACAGACAGAAAGCCTTTGAAGAAGTAAAAAAAAAGCTAAAGACTCTAATCCACTTAATTCTCAAAGTAAAATGCCACATATGGATTCCTTGGGGTAAGCTTGTGATCTCGAGTTCTGCCAAATGGACAGCAGTTGTTTGGTGTGGCTGGTAAAATCAGCAAAAACACCAATAAGTCCAATATGTCTGGGCTGTAACAGTCAAAAAGCATAGATGTTAAAGCTCAGACTCTGGGTATTGCTGCTGCGAATACCATAAACAACAATGGATGGGTCGAGATTGAAGAGGATTTTTGTCTCAGTAGAACAATAACGCTAAGCTGATAAAGGCTAACGTTTAAGCAAACAATCCCGAGTGAAACGTTCATTCTGAATCCCATCACCAGGACGGAATTTGCTGGATTTAATGACAATTACACTCAACTACTGTTATTTAACTTCAAAGTCCACCAGAAAGTTTTTCAAGCTAGTAGATTTTTGACAACCGAAGGCAATACACCAACGATCCATGCTAAATCTAGCACGATAACAACCAACCAGCTGTTTTACTGGAGTTGTGGAGCATAGTGACGTAAAACGAGGTTCAAATCAACCTGTAGGGGGCAGCACACAACAGTTTTTGACTACATTTTCAAGTATTAAACAAGTTTATTTTAATTTGTCAAAAATTTGGCAATGACCAGCAGACGGTACTTTTAAAGCCCCATTTATAGAAGTTAACATCCAAAAAAAAGTTGATTTAAGGTTTGGTTACCCTTTAAAGGAGCTTAAGTGTAATATTTATTGATGTCCTGATCCGGAAATCGGGCCCGATCACAGGGTTGATGACTCCATCAAAATCAGACTTTGTTGTCCGATCAGAATCGGATATTTCCTTTATTCTTATTATGATCCATATTTCAATCACATTATTCCAGATAAATATCCCACTAGAGGTCTGCATGTCATGAAAAGATCATAAAATGCCAGAAAACGGCCGCAGCTCAAGCAGAATGCTAACGTAAACAATTCAGTCAAGCTAGCTAGATGATCACAGATTCAGACGTCTGGGATCAATAACTCTTTTAAAAACCATTTAGACATACAGCAGGTGTCTCTATTGGTTTGTTCTAACACAAACAACAACCTTTAAAGACATTTCAACTGAAAAAATAGAGTTTTTGTTACTTTTTAATCTCTTCATGCTGCAGACATACGGCTAAACAGCAGCTGCTAACTGCTATATGCTAGCACGCTGATTTAGCTCCTTAGGACCCGAGCTGTCCTTTGATATGCCTGTTTTATTTATCTGAAACAGAAATAGAAGTTAAGAAAGTTAACTACTGTGGTAATAAAACTGAAAATGTGATGTCTTAAGAACTTAAAAAATAAGCACATAATCTTAAAAATAACTAAGTAAATAAAACTAATAAATTAAAACTAATAATGATATCAGCTATTCAGGAACACACATCATCAAATTTTATGCTAAAACAAAGTCATCATTTATTTGTCAGTATTTTAAATGAGGACAGGAATCACATTTGGTTAAAAATGTTCAATAGTTCTAAAGATATTAAAGCTAAAGTCACTAAAGTTTCTCACATGACTAATTATCACTTATATAACAAGACAATTTTTATTTTTTCCTAGTTTATATTTGCTAATTTTTACTCATTTATTAAAGCTGCGTCACAGAAGTTTTCTATTTAAGTTTTTAACGATAAAAGAAGGTTAATGAAATATAAATAAGGGACAACACAAATCTGTTTCTTCAATTTGTTCATGTTTTAAATGTGTTACAAAAGTATCGGATATCGGCAAATTTACAAAATCGAATGACTCGGAATCAGATTGGGCCTAAAAAAACCTGATCCATAGTAATATTTTTTTTGATAACTCACCTGGAAAACTCTACACACCGATGATGGTATCATCCAGACTTGCGTCTATAGC
Organism: Oryzias melastigma; assembly: GCF_002922805.2. Lineage (NCBI taxonomy): Eukaryota > Metazoa > Chordata > Actinopteri > Beloniformes > Adrianichthyidae > Oryzias > Oryzias melastigma. Next base: position 6,934,409 of record NC_050523.1, read on the forward strand.
CTCCATGGCTTTGACAACAGGCCTACATCATGTGATACAAATGAGACGAGATAGCTTAGTAATCATTCTGTCTCCCTTTAAGCAACATAACGCACTTCCATGTAGCGGTTTATGTATAAGACATGACTAGAATTTGTTTGTGTCCATTCGCCATGTCACAACTCTTGTAAACATTCACTTTCTTTCAATGGCGGGCGGCAGCTCTAATATTTACAGCTCCGCTTTGAGGCTTTGAGACCGTCATCATTAAAGTCCGAATGCTGACCTTGGTGAGACATAAATGGATCTTTAAGAGACAGCCTTTTCTATCACAGTGAAATGGAGCGCTTCCCATCTTACATGCGGCTATTAGGTTTCATCAAGGCTCATTACATTCTGACCCTATAGTGTAAATCCCTACCTAAAAACGGATAATACTGCAAGTATATACATCTTATCAACCACTTTTGTTGCTGGTGAATTGTGGCTGCTGAAGATAGACTGCACCTATAAATATTCAATGAAGGAGCATTTGAGTCACTCATAACTGTCAGTTCCTTAAAGTGTCATCACGAGTGTAATTTTTCAAAACACATTATTTAATGGCACTCTTATTGTCACAATGCAACAATCACAAAGTGAATCAGGGTCTAATTTCTCTTTGTTCATAATCAAATATGAGCTTACCCTTATTTCCATTCAGCCCCTGATTGATGCCAAGACTGAATTATAATCTTTAACCGGCGCACTCAAAGTAAAACAGAGAGAGAATTAGAAATTGAGAGGAAGGCTGGGGAGAAAGACAAGCAGGACGGTGGGCAGACACAGCAGCCGGCTTATATGATCCTGACCCAGCGGTCGATGGGAAAGGGCGGTGTAACCTGATTACAGACAGCCCACATCCCAGCCTGCTGATTTCATTTCCTTCACTCTGTTCAGTCTAGTAAAGGACAGAGGTGTGATATTCTGCACCACTACACTGCACTAGCTTCATTAAACCTTTAGCTGCTTCTGTGGAATCACCTTCAATGTACACATCTGTTTAGCTGTCCAGTGTTATTTGCATTCATTTGTTTTTGCATGTATTTGGCCCTTACATGCAGGAGATCTTTTGTAACTTATACATTTGAACAAATTACTATCCCATAATGTAATATGTTTGCAATAAATATATTTTAAAAAAGCAACATGCCATCTATCCAATTATGACATTGCAGAAAAAAATGACCTTGTTTTGCGTTGGCGAATTTCATTTTAAGGTTTTGTACTCCTGATGTTAAGCAATCTCAGACTGAAATGAGCTGCTTTACAAGACTATTTTTTGACTTCTTGCTTAAGTCAAAATGGAAAAGAAATGTGCTTTTTTCCTGTAAAAGATATCAGATTTATGCCTTATTCCTAAAATATAATTATACCTGTAACAACGAGTCAGAGTCAGATGGATCCATATGCAGTCTTTTATTTAAGGAGCTTGGGTTTGACGTGGGGAACTTGGCAGAGGTCAGGAACGGCGACGGGTTTGTCAGAGGCTAAGGCAGGCCAGTGGTGAAGAACAGGCGAGGATCAGGAACAGCGACGAGTTTGTCATAGGCTGAGGCAGATCGGTGGTCAAAGACTGGCTGGGGTTGAAGCAGGCTTAAACAGGAACAGGAGAAAAGGCGGTAACACTCGGAATTGGAGGAATTAACCAGAACAAGACTTCGCACCTGAGCACAGCCTGAAGCCTCCTTATAAATGTTTGGTGGTGATTGCTTGAATGAGGGACAGCTGGTGAGGTCTGGGAACAGCGGGCAGAGGCTTGTGGGAAATGGGGTGAAGATGAGGCTCAGGAGAGATTAGAAGTCAGGCGATGGCTCCCTCTGGTGGTCAGAGGGGAAAACCGGTTGATTCATGACAATACCAGACAGCGGTGGATGCACTTTATGTTTTCCTGAATTATTTAAGGGTTATTTATTTACTCTCTTTCATGGAAATTTGCTAATAAGTCTGGATAAATGTGGGTGGGTTTGTCCGTGGGTTCCATGGTGACTCAGTAGTCTGGCTCGCTGGGTACCGGAGCTTCCTAATTCGCTGCACTGTCCGCCAGAGAGCTTGTTACCTCGCTGTCCACTGGGCGGCTAGTTAGCATATGGACCCAGAGCACTGAGTCCCCACCTAAGCCAGTGTAGGCAAACACAGATGGGGCCACCATGTGTGGTCTAGCAGGGGACCCCAAACATAACTTTATTTCTTCTCTGATATGGGGCAGGGGTCAGATTTTAGGCTAACAGAAAATGTAACACAAGGTGTGCTTAAACGTAGACATTTATAGTTTTCTAGAGACACATGACCAAATATTAATAGTCTTAACAAATAGATATGTATTTTAATGAAAGAAACATTACTAACTATGGAATAAAAAAGAACTCGATTGTGTGGCCAGACTAGGGGACGGGCCAGATGTGGAGGTGGGCCGAGTCGGACCTGTGGGTTGTAATTTGGTGACCCCTAGCGTGTCATTGTGTCATTGTAGTGCGACGACTAGAATATCAAAAACAAAGGAGGTCATCCAGTTGCTCGTCTTTTTCTTACTTTACTCTTTGTACATCGTTTATAACAGGAATTTAATGTTGTTTGAAAGAAGATTGCGGGCGGCTAAGAAAAATACCGCCATAAATACGAAAACGCCAATCAACGGGTGGCAACAGCGACAACCGTCCCGTTCAATTTTTTTGATGGACCTACAACGGATGGGGCCCTCAAAGGTACGGGTCGGAGCGGGTCCATTTTACAATGGAAACGGTAAAAATACTAGACTGGACTTCACCAGACCACTTAGTGGAAACAAGGCTTTAATGTGGGGGGAGGAAAAGTAATTACTTTGGAAATGAAACAAAAAGAATCATGATTGAAATAGTCCTGAGGTCTGAGAGTAGTCGTCTGTCAATGTGTGGCCCTGCAGTGAACTGCCAAACTGTCCCGATCTTCTGGATAGGCTCCAGCATCATCAAAACCCAGCACAGAAATAAATGGGCAAAAAAATGATCGGATTAAAAGAAAGGGTAAACAATATATATGTCAGCGTTTTCAATTAGAGCCAAAATAGGGGCTTTTGTAAAACTACATAAATATATGAAAGCCTAAAATAAGATCTATTCTCTCTCAACGCTCATTTTTGGGGGTTCAATTTGTACTTCTGCATATTTTAAGCAGTTTGAAAGAAATGAAAAAGGATTGTTCCTAATTATATGTTATTTCAACACCACATTCACACTAATTAGTCTGAACAAGGTGATGAGTCGAGTCCAAATGTGTTAAGATGGACTTCCAGCTACGTAAAATTTGAAATGGGGCTTCTGACACATCATGAAGTGCACTTTCCACACATTAGTTGTCTGTGTGTGGATGTTTAGTGAAATTATGGTTGTTTCTTCCTCTCGGCTGCACATGTAACTCATATTTATCAAAGCAGGCTGTCAGCTGTGTCCCCTGTAAATACGCTTATTTACCGACTGCCTGCTGAACTGCAGAACACGGTCTACAAATGTTTGCACGTATGTCCCAACATGCTTAAAGTTTCTTCTGACTTTATGAGTGCAGGCGGCAGTCAGCAGTATGTAATTGCTACTTTCATTTAAAAACCATTACCAAAGCTCAACGTTTTAATTATCCATGCAGTAATCAACAGGCCATCACCGAATGCACATATTCATGAGATGCTCAAAAAAACACCCTGTAATTCTCACAAATAAAAACATAAAAACTCCATTATGGGGATTATTCAGAACAATAGAGCACAGGCCATCTGCGTAATACATTATTCAATTTAAGAGTGTATGCATGCCAGTAATAAAAGGAAGTTTTATGGTCAGAACTAAACTAAAAAGTAAAAAAGGGGATTTAAAAATCAAAACAACCTTTAGAAGGAATACAAGTAACAAGACAGTGGTTCCCGTTTTAGATCTTATTAGAATTTCCCTCCTTTTGTAGTTGGTATCAGTATTTTTCTCTTTTTTTTTATATTTTGCACTTCAGACGAAAGCATGGGTGGTAAAGGCTGGGAGAAAGCAGCACAACATATGCTGTGTTTTAAAGTGGAAATAAAACATTTAAAAGAATATCTTGGAAAAGCAAAACTGAGTTTGACATTTTTTTTTAAGACTGCACGGACTCATTTCTGTTTGAAAAAATGAAAAATGCTTAGAACACTTCAAAAAAGGTCAAGTTATTTAAATAATAGTCTAAAAGCAACAATTTGGAACAGATTTTTTTAATAGAATCTGGCCATAGAGAAAAAAATTTGGCGCTCGAATTAAGAAAAAAAAAAAAATTTGCGCACAAAGTCAAGTCCTCGACCGAAACCGCTTCGCTATCACAGTTTCTACTCTCTTTTTTAGACATTTTATGCCGTTTTATCTCTGTGACACTCTCTGTCACAGAGATAAATCAGCATTTGGCTCCGATCGGCCATTTCGCCGACTTTTTCTGTAGAGGTAATCGGGTGTAATTATACAAATTGGAACATTTGTTAATATATACTTGAAAGAAATAAAAAGATTAACGTTCTCTGTCCCATTTGAACCTCATCTTTCACACTAAACTGGTAGATACTTACACTTTATTGACATTTAAAAGCTTAAAGTAGTTCTGAAAAGATTTTAAAATATCATTTTCAAAAGGGTTTTCGTAAATTTTAGGAAATTTCCGCTTACGCAACCGACTAGCTTTGTGAAAGTTCCCTTTCCGGCTACAGATTGATTTTGCCGCCATCATGCATGTGACCAAAGGCCCCTCAATTTTCATGGTTCAGAAATGATACAAAAAGTGACTTTTAGCTAATATTTGAACATATTTTAACATTTATTGTGATTTAAAGCTCTAAGGTTGAGCTATGCATGCATGCAAATAGAATTCAGACAGCAGGAATTGCAAGTTAAAGGATGCTCAAACCCTTTAAAATTGCTAAAAACCAAAATATCTCATGGTTTTATTCAAAAACGCTCATCAGAAATGGGCCAAATGTGTACATAAACCAACATTTTAAATCTTTTTTTCCCTCGGAAACTGCTTGGAAACACTTGCACACCTGCTAATTTAAGTCTTTTACATGTTTATGCATGATTTCAGATTTGACTGCATGGAGGTAGTTAGTGTGATTTTCTCAGGTAACCTGGTTGTAAGGAAAATAGGTTGCTTCAGTGCTGCTTGGATAATTACCACAGGGAAATGGCAGCCAAGCCAACACCCCTGTCAAACTATGGGGCTACTAATGAGTAGAGCAACAAACTTTCACCCAGAATATATTAGCATTTCATAAGAGCTCACCATCGGCTTCTGTTTTGCAGCCAACCACCGTAACTGTCCACAAAATCATTTTTTTCTCTCTCTCTTCATTTCACTGCTTAAAGATTGCTGTTTGTGGAGTACAAGGTTTCCAGTCCAAGCATATTCATCATACAGAGGATGCAGTCTTGTGTTGTAATTACCTTTTAAGTGCTTTACTTTGAATGCCAGCAGCACTAACTGAATTCAAAAGACACCACCTACCCTGATTTGGAAATGTTGTTGGTTTTTTTTCCCAAAGTCAAGGGTTGATTCTTGATGATGTGTGAATCCATGACTGTTGACTGATGTTTTCTTACTTGCTGCTCACTGTGACTTTTTTTTAGAACCTTAAGCTCCAGTCCCACAGAATGTTGACTGAGAGTGGATACGCAACGGCACGGATCAGAAATGACCTTGCTTCAAATAGGAACCGTTGTAATCAGTCAGAGCAGTCCCTCCGCGGTCCAGCAGAGGCAAGAATGATCCGTTTAGGTTCTACTTCACTCTACAAGCCACACTAAAGTGTCAATTGACCCGAAATCGACACTGACAAACATCGGTTGTAGTCTATTATATCTGGCAAATGTTTCATCCCTGGTGCCGCGTGAATATCACATAAGAATTGCTTTTTTATTCAGCTAATTTATAGCCTCAATTTATATAGATCCTCAATATTCAGCCACTCATCGTCTAATCTTTTGTTTTTGTCATTTTATTGCTCTTTCATGTTTTAGATTTAAGTTCACGCAAAGGAAAGTTGTGTTTTTATCATGTTTTTGTGTCAACTTTTTATGATGGAGGACATATATATATATATGTATAAATTAGGCTCAAAATTGCATTTCTGAGTGTTTTATTACTCAAATCATTGCGAATCAGGAGAAGACGCAAAGAAAATACGCTTGGTGCAACACAAGTTCCC
>NC_050523.1:6941032-6952823 GCF_002922805.2 Oryzias melastigma
TTTTTTTCATTTTATNNATATATATATGTATAAATTAGGCTCAAAATTGCATTTCTGAGTGTTTTATTACTCAAATCATTGCGAATCAGGAGAAGACGCAAAGACAATACGCTTGGTGCAACACAAGTTCCCTGCTCCACCCTATTCCAATGCATCCATTTGTAGACTAATTTCCCGAATTCTCCCTACCCCTCCATTTCAAGGAGCATTGTTTGTGGTGTACGGAATATTTTTTTTCTAAATCTGACCCTCAAAATGGAGGAATACCAAGTCGCGGGTGTAAACCGCGTCCCTCTGAGAAGCGTTTTTCCTCACGTGAGTGCGCTCTGAACCACAGACGTTTACATTTAAATGTAAGTAATGACTTTTTGTTGTAGAATGACCTTTTTAAAATGATAAAACCATGTATATTCAAGCGCTGGAAGCTCTGCGCTAATGCTAGCAAGCTAGTGATTATTGGTGATGTCATCGAATGAAAGTGACGTCCAAAATATGAGACACTATTTTATCATAACCCTGCATTTAGAGGGCTAAATGAAGCGATAGAGCAGGCGTCGGCAACCTGCCGCTCTGGAGCCACTTAAGGCTCTTTTTGTCTCTATTGTGGCTCTCTGGCTAAAGAAAAAAAAAGTAATAGTATTTCAAGTAAGGGCTACTGAATTAATAAGTAACCATTTTAATTAATTTTGGTTGGTTAAGTTTATAAATGTATGACTTGAAGAGGTCCTCTTTGCTCTGCGCTTCCTCCAGAATACACAGATTTCAAATACTAAGCAAAACTTTGGTAAAAAGTCTCATCCTTTATATTATCTTATGCTGTACAGAGCATCTTTTATTTTGAAAGGAAATCCTAACTTCTGTCATATGTAAAAAAAATAATTTCACATTTTGAGAAAATGTTTAGTTTCTTCTTATATTTTTGCTTTTATTCATGCCACATAAGAAGCATAATTCATATTTATTATTTAAAAAATACATTGTAATGAATGCAGCATCAAAATAAGACTACTTAGTGTTGATCAGTAGAAAACAAGCCCAAATGGCTCTTTTACTGTGAAAGGTTGCCGACCCCTGGGATAGGGAGAAGGGAAAAATTCGGATTGGGCCTTTGTGTTCGTTGTCCGATCTGCCATCTGGCTCAAAGCTGTACAGCTGGATAGCTCCAACATTTTTCGTCATTTTTGTTGCATTAAATTGGGGTTGTGAGGGGCTGTAAGCTAGCAGGAGAGAGTGTAAACAAAGGGATGATGGGAAGGGGGGCAGGGTTACACCGCACCAATGGTCCTGCCCACAATTCAGAGGTGAATTTATGATGAACTACTGCCGCTCTGCAGAAACTATGTCGTAGAAAAGGACTTTTTAAAAAATAATAATAATAATATTTTGGCTAAGAACATGATACAATCGTAAGGTCTAAAGAGTGTCAGACCCAGTATCACAGAGAACTTAATCTGACTTCACCGGTTTTTCTTTTACGAGCCACAATCCTGACGTCACTGGTTGCCACACATAAGTTTTGATGTTTAACTGAATTAACTGTGCATGCGTTACCTGTCACTTCTTTTGGGGGACGCTCCAGTTGGCAGAAACAGATGCAGCAGAGGCTATATCCTTAAAGAAATGAGAGAGAAATTAAAACAACAGATCAGATGTATGTGCAATTTCTGCTATCCATTCTCTTTTTCTGATATGGAAGCTGGTTAATCATCGTAATTAAAATATGAAATTACATTATAATTAGAAAAAGGTTATTATAGACACAGTATGTTCTAGTAACAGCTTAGTCACTTGAAAAAGTAATTGTGAACTGGATTGTAGTTAAATATATAATTTGTGATTTTAATATGTTTTGTGGGAAATATTTTTTTTTTCATGCTTAAATACCTTTTTTAAGGTAAAAAATTGCGTGCATTTGTTGGTAAGAGCCTCCCATTGTACTTTAGATTGCAGCTTTTTACTGATGAGGTCTTTGATTGAAAACACTGTTTTATCAATATTCCTCGCTTTGAAATGATTTCCTTCACAATGACTGAATGCTTGGGTATTGTTCCCATTCAATTGCCCTTTGGGGATAAATAAACTATTATTGATTATTGACTACACTGTTATCAATATGGTTGTTGGGAAAGCAGTTTCCACCAGAGATTTGGTGTTTGGCAAATGTACTGATTGTCTGCTGTGTTCCATCCAGTTGTGTCCAGTTTGTGGCTCACCTGAGATTTGTGATCCTTTTTCTTTCTTCATCTTCCTCACCTTAAAGCTGATGTAACTGATATTACACTATATGGTACTAAGTAATTTACCAATTCCCTATTTTCCATCGTATAGCAAAACAAATGTCCAGGTTGAAAAATCTATACATTAATGCTGGTATTGTCAGTTACTGATTTTCAGAGTTTGATTTGCAGTATTTTTTAAGATTGGATGACATTGGAAACCATGTTTTGTGTCTAAACTTTTATTTTTTACAATACTAAATGATTCTCAAGAGAACGGTCTTCTTAAACAATGAGAAGCTTGACTTGTCATGCTGTATTTTGTAACCGTCTTGACATGTGTCCCATTTTCTCATTTTAAGAAAAGTATTAGAAGACAGACGCTGATCTTTGCTTAGAAAGACGTGACAGAGCAGGCCTAAATGGAGAAAAAAAAAAAGATTTCAGGAAAGACTTTAGCTCAGAGAAACAGACAGACAGTAAAATGACTGAAATGTAAACCTGACAACGGTGACACATGTCTACAAGTGTAGAAAGACAAACAGACAACAGGGAAAAGAAGAAACAAACACCTATTGCAGGCACAAAAAAATCAAGTTTGTGACAATAGGAACATAGCAAAGAAGTGATCTTCAGCTTGAACAAATAAGCTATTTAAAAGTCAGTGGGAGCAAAGAGGAAGAACAGAACTGTTGGGGAGAAGAGAGCATCAAAGCAGGACCAGATACATAGAGATGTGGAACTTTTATGTAAAGCAAAACTAGTATTTGCTGACGTACGGGGGCAAAAAAGTATTCGTCAGACACCAATTGTGCAAGTTCCCTCTTAAAAAACATGAAAGACCTGAAATTTTCCTCATAGGTATATTTCAATTATAAGAGACATATGGGGGAGAAAGAATCCAGAAAATCAAATTGTAGATTTTTCAGAAATAATTGATCACATTTTTGATAAAAGTAGGAAATCGGTCAACAAATAAGAACTATTTCTGGCCCTAACAGACCTGTAGCTTTGTTTTTAATCAGATCTTATGTTACCTGTATTAATGACACCTGTTTAACCAGAACTGGTCCAGTACCGGGACGCGGAGCGCCCCCTTACCCTAACCCAGTACTGGTACCCAAGCAAGGTACCGGTTCGTGTCCGGCATTGGTTTGAGTTCGGTACTGAGTTCATTGCCGGATTAGGGTACCAGTACTACATCCTGAGGACCAGTCCGTGTGCGGTACCGCGTACCAAGGGTTGTAGACCCATTATTTTACAAACAGTCAGCACGTCAAGAAACAACGAGTCAGGGACACCCAATGCATCAAAACGTGAACGTCTGAACCCTTCTGCTCTCCTAGGCTTGTTCACATTAAAAGTAGGGTCATCAGGACCCCACAAGTCCACGCACTGAACCTTTTTTTCAACGATTGTCGATCTTTATTGGTGTCCAATGACAGACATGACGCCTTGTCCACCTTTGTCATGGAAAGGCTAACACCTCAATGTAAGGGTGGGGTCATCTGGACCCCATAAGCGAGCACGAGGGTTAACTAAACGTCAATATATGACTAGAAAGTGTTGAAGATTGGGTAGATGTCATAAGAAATACCTTTTTTGTGAACTCAACTTGCATTCAAAGGACACCATGCCTTCTGTGAAGCATAGGGATATATAAGGCATCAAAACAAAATACTGAGACAAACTTTCATTTTTAACCACTTATTTTCCACCACAAGTTGAAAACAATCTCTTTAAAAAAATCAGACAATGTTATTTCCTGGATTTTGTTTACTCAGTTTGTCTCTTACAGTTGAGATGTACCAGTGATGAAAATTACAGCCCTCTCCTTTGAAGAGGGGAAAACTTGTACAATCATTGCATTGTTTGCCCCAATGTAAATAAGAAACTGTAGTGGAGAAAAAGTGTCCACATGTCAGGTGCAAAATCTAAGCAAAAAATGTACTATGACCCGAGTGTTTTACTGGATTTTGCAGCATACAGTCTGTTTTGCACAGATGGCTTTATTGTAACATTTGTTAATCATCTGTTCTAGGGTGGTTTAGTCAAAAACTATTTATCATAACTTGTAATGAAACAAAAAAAATAAGTATTTTATTTCCGTAAAGATGTTGACAATACTAAATACTGTATCATATGAAGAACATAAGTATTAATTAGCAAACAAAATGAAAGGCATGCATGACAAAGTTTCATTGCTGCCAATAAATTTGATTAAAAAATGGTTTAAAGGCCCTTAGAGTCCATGCTGTCCTCAGCAGTTGGTTTACTGACATTGTAAAAGTAAACTGTGTGGGCTCAGATTTAAGTTTATAGGTACCAATTCTACTCTTAATACGTATTTAAGACAGAATGATTGAATCTATTAGCAGAAAAACAAAACTGCTTTGGGAAATTTCTACAAATGCTGTCTATTAAAAAAATATTCTCTTGTTGCAAAAATGCCCTCAAGTCATTTAACTTGTATTTCTTTTTTTCATACTGTGGATCCCACTGTCGTGAGACAATTCAAATACAACACCTTAATGGTGTGAGATCAAAAATAGAATAAAAGAATTACAGCATTCAAAAAATAATAAATCGCCCTCCCAACGTTTTCAGAATAAATTAAAAAGAATGCAAGAAGAAAAGTTATCCCTGAGCTTTATTTAATTAGTTTTTTTTTTTTTTCCCAGAGTGACCTTGTATCTAAGGTACACCTGTGGAATACTGATGCTGTCTAATCAATGTCTTGATATGGCACACCTGTAAGGTGGGAGGGGTTATCTCATCATCTCATGCTCACTGTTATTTAGACGAATTTGTGAACAATATCTGAGAGAAATTGTTATTTTTTGTGAAATTTGATGGAAAAACAGCTTTTTCTGTCTCACTTCATCAAATTGTTGGAGCCATCAGAAATTAAAAGTAAAAAAAAAATAAAAAATCAGGAAGAAAATTCCAAGTTTTAAAAAATTCAAAATCTGATGGAAGAAAGATGGTTACCCCTTTGTAGAAATATTTTCTTAAGCTTTAGCAAGGAACCTAATTAAATGAATCCTTCTCAATTCATTATCTAATTAATCATAGTATTTATCAAAGTACCACAAAAAAAAAAAAATAATAAAAAATGACACTTATTTTTCTGCATATCTTCGTCTACTAAGCAGAAACCCAAAAGGAAACCTACCTGTGGCTTTGATTATCCTTCACCTCTGAGTGTACTTAACAACACCAATACAGTAAAGTGCCTTTATGGAAAAATATAACGACTTCTGAGAAACCATAGCTCATATGGAAAAGGTAAAAGGCAGCTCCACAAATAGAAAAGTTGAACGCAGCATGTATTTTTCTCAATAAACGGCTTGATTCCCGTCAAAGTTATTAGGTTTGAAATGCTCCATTATCAAGTCAAATACATTTTCTACTAAATCTGGCTTTTTATGATCAAGAAACACCAGCAATGATCGGTTAGAATATTTTGCATGATCTTCTCTGGTCTGTTTTTTACATCTTCTGCCTGTATGTGTGCTGGTTCTCTCTGGAAACAACATCCCCCTGCTCACTCCGCTGAACATTGACAGGTTATTCCGATTTGCTCATGAGTCTACATGGTTGTTGTGGTGCTCCAGAAACCTCCGTGGAGCTTCTTGCTCAATGGCAGTTAGATTGTATGGCTTCCTGCAACCTTGAACATTAAAGACCCATGCCAATGAAAATTCAGTTTTTACCATGTTCTTATAGCATCTTCCTCATAATGGAGGAAATGCATAGAATAATTTAAGAATAAAACTGCTCTTCTGAGTCTTTCTTTATTCAAAATCTGTTGGATCAGGAGCAGAAGAAAACCAGAGGTTCAAAAAAGCTCAGAAACAGGTGGTCTCTCGTCTCTGCTACAATTCTTAAGCATCCACTTGCAGAGAAATAGATCCATTAACGTCTTAATTTTCCTTCGCTGGATAGCTCTGATATTGGTTGCAGATTTTTTTTTGCTGCGCTAACATTAGCTTGGGCTTGTGAGGTTCAACAAGCTAGCAAGATAGAGTGTAAACAAAGCCCTGATTGGAAATTAGCGCAGCTAGCTTCCACGTCCCACCCACTAACCAAATCTAATTCATCAAATTTCTACTGAGCTGGCTAAAAACTGATTAATAATAATTTTGTTGACTTTATGTAATTGGGTTGTAGGTCCTAATTTTCATTTTTGTTTAGTTTCATTTACATCAGATGGTCTAACATGCTCATACGAATAGTTTCTCCTCACATGTAAGCCTGCAAGTAGATTTGTCTATAAGTACATATTTGTCCAAAAGAATGTTTTTGGTGATTAATATTTCAGGAGAAGACAAATATTGAGTTGTTTCCATGAAAACGCTGGCTTAGTTCATTGTTCTTATATTGTGTACAAAAAAGTGAAGAAAAGTCTAAGCTAATTTTAGAGCTAAATTGCTATTTATCTAATGTAATGGGCCTTTATTGTCATTATCACAAGTGCAATGAAATTGCCGCTCCTGTTACAGTGCAAAAGACATAATAAAAAATATAATATAAATATAGAAATAATATGTAAAAATATATACAGAGAAATTGTGCAATATAAGAGTAATGTCAATCATAGTATCTAGACTATGTGCATAAATGTACATTATGCATGCAAAAAAAATAGCTGCAAATCTTTATTTTGTCATTGGGATTTAAGGTATTGATAGTATAGGAAACTCACATTTTGTATTGTATTTTTCAGTTTTACAAAAAAAAAGAAGAAAAAGGAAAAATAACAAATAATTTGAAACTACCAATAAAAATACATCTTTTCAAATTCATATTTTTCTTGAACTTCTGTTTTGTTCTGTCTAGCTTTGCTCAGAAACTGAATTGTGAGGATAGAATAATAATTTAAAAACCCTTGGTAATGATTTTACAATAGAAAAAATAAAGTTGGAGTGGGACTTCAAGTGAGTCTGGAAAAAAGGACTTTACCTCTTTATCCTTTTGGTTTTCTTGTCCATTTATTTAGAATTTAAATGCGCCTCAAGTTTAAAAAAAATACTCTGACTTTGCATCGTCTTTTGAAATATGTTATGCAGATATAAGAGCAAGTAGTGTAAGTTTGATTGAGTCCATGTGGTATGGTTGTGCATGTATGAGGATACAGGCCATTGCTGATATTTTTGACTATTGTGTGTGTCAGTTCAGGTGTGTGAAAGCAACTGTTCCTAAACCTGGAAGTCTTAGTTTGGAGGGTCCTGTAACACCTCCCAGAGGGTAGAAGATCGAAGAGTCCTCGTGCTGGATGATTGAAGTCTTTGATGATTTTCCAAGCGTTTTCCACCATCCTCTTCACAGCCGCAACCGTACAAAGCAGTGATGCAGTTGGTCAGGATGCTGGACAGTACAGGGGTAGGAGATCACCAGGATGTCTGAGATCAGGAGGTTCCTTCCAGGGAACAAAGGTGTTGGTGAGTCTTGTTGACCAGCTTCAAGCAGCTGGTCGTTCTACACGTTCCTCTGCTGTTGCCTCAATGTGGAAATGTGAGTCAGAATTCCTCCTGAAGTCGCCGATGAGCTTCACATAATGCATTTAAATCTCATCTTCAATGATTCTGGAGTCACATATGACTCACTAACACTACGTATGAGACAGAGAGTGAGCACTTGTGTTACCCCAAAAATAATGTTTGTCTCTACAGTTTTTCCGTTAGCAGTTTGATAAAATGTCTAACAAACTGCTTCTTAAGGTTCCATCTTATTAGATGTAAAAAAATGCATAAACTTCTACTTTATACTGCCCAGATTTCTTTCATTTTTCACAATGTTTTTGCTCAAGCAAGTTCATGTCATATGTTGTGTCTTAACATTTGGAATACCATCTTATTTCACACTAAGATGTTTGGTCAACAACAAAGTTCTTTAGTTAATCTGTTAGATTATCCAACTGTGAAAGGTCACATGAACATGGTTTAGTTCAGAAACGCCCCTCACACATTTAGAAAGAACTACAAAGAAAAACAAGGAATCACAAAAACAGTGGCAGAAGAAGCAAATCAATAATGGGAGATTAAAAAATAGTGGGCTTAACTGTATTTTTGTTCGTGTTCCTGTCAGGAAATATTGTTCTTAAATACTGTGGCTCCATTATGTATCCTGGTGGTTTGGTTGGACCAGTGTTTATTTCACAGCAGCAACAGCCCAGATGTGATGTGTGTTCAATGTTTCAGTCCTAAGGAGCCTCATAATTATTTTGGTATTAAAGCCTGTCATGCTAATGACCATTTTTTTATTTTAAACTGACACTCAGCTGCTTGCCTATTATTCAAAAACACAGCAGACTCATTTATTTTCCAAATTGTTTTGACTTAAATCTTACTATAATTAAATATTTAAAACTCAGGGGTTAATTTGTTTCTTCCCCTGCATTCTGTCATTTCTTGTGTTTTTTTTTTTTTTATGTGACCGCTCTAAACAATAAATCATTATTTTAACTAATTCATTTAGTTGCAACTTTTAAGTTGTTTTTGATAAACTACAACTGCTTTTGTTAAAAGTGACTATAATCCTATATGCAAAAACAAAAAACTATCACTGTAATTGTCAGATTTGAGGGCATTTTTCTTCCGTCTCATGGCAGTTGACCCAAAATGTTGGCGTGAAACTGAACATAGTTAAATGTGTGCTTACAATTTACAAAAATGTCAAAATAATTTAATTAAATTAACCATAGTTTAGTAGAAACTAAGTAAGGTTTTAATCATTTTTACCGTCTTATGATCCTCACTTACTGGGTCATTGATTGATTGATTGGTCTGGTCTATTTCATGTATAGATTGTGGATAATACCAGACAAAAAAAACAAAACAAAAATCACACATGTTTTTCAAACTCATTAAAGTAATCCATTAATTAGGGGAAAAATACAGTAAGTTATTAAAATATCTTAAACCTTTATTAGTCATTTTAATTGAAATGCTTCCAAAATAAACAAAAATAAAATCAAACTAATAAATGAACTGAGAGTGGATGTTGTGACAAAGATAAATGTGTAAAATGATTTCATAAAATCATCAACCCTAATTTTTTATTTTTATTTTTTAAATAAATTGGATAGTTACTGTCAGGGCCATCCCTGGGCATAGGCAACCTGGGCGGCCGCCTAGGGCACCCTCTGCTGGGGGGGATGCCAAGTCACAATGATTGCATATTTTTTCTTGCTTAACAGTTTTACACACCACTCATTTAATGTAAAAAAATAAATAAATAAAAAGTAGTAATTTTAAAAAGTAAAAATAACAACTTAAAAGTTTGATGTAATCAATAATTCTGCTGTGCAGAGCCCCTCACTTCCTGTCGTTGTTGCTGTCTAAGCTTGGTATGGGGGGAAGAGCGTAACGTTGGGCACCAATTGGGTTTTATGTGGTTCTGGTGCCAAAACAATTCTTTGGTATTGGTTTCGGATCCTAATCGGTGCCAATTTTGGTACATCAGTAATAAAAAATAATGCCTCCATCTTCCCAAATCAACACATTTTTATTTCCCAGTAACATATTGAAGCATGGTTAAACCTCTGGGTCAACACCTTTAGCAGTTGAAATCCCCTTACTTTCGCCTTAAACATTGGCTGATTGGTGGCGCAGTAAGTTAGTGCGGTCCTATCCCGGTTTGAGCCCCAGCTCAGATTTAAGATCCTGCAGGGGGCGCCAAATTTGTTTTTGCTCAGGGCGCCATGCAGCCGAGGACCGGGCCTGATCATTGTGAAGGGTTGTAGTGGTCATGAAATAACTAGAAAATGTTGAATAACAATGTAAATGCATGAAGTTGGGGGGGTCAAAGGTAAAGCGCTGTTTTTAGGTCACAAGGTCAGTTCTTCGATGTAATTAAGTGAGAATAGAATTAGAGGAAGTGGATTTATTCCTCAAATAATGATGGTTGCTTTGTTACAGCTTTACTCCACATTTATTCTGCAGTGCTTGGAGAGCCAAAGTCTAACGAAGGCGAATAATAAAAGAAATATTGAAGCTCAAATCAGACAAGAGATAATGGAATACCAGAGAGCCAGAAATCTTCAGTACACAGTTCATCCATCCAATTATGAAGATAATCTGTGCTAAATTCATCCAAATCCAAAAGAAAAAAACTTCAGTGTAGAGACTAAAACCAACTGATAGCAGCTAAACCAAAAAAAAAAAATGCATCAAAGTTAAATATTTAGGAAAATACAAGTCGATTAACCTTGTTAGCTTATTTATCACAAAACAAACAATGTTTGCTGACCCTCAGAATACAGAAAAATACACTATAAAATGTTATTTTTGAGAATGTTTGTTAAAGCCTGCTTTTCTTTCTTAACAAAAACATTCCTACTTTTTGCTGTTAACTTTAGTATTTTTTTTTGTTTAAAGCTTAACAATATTTTGCCTCTATTTTCTACTATCTTTACACACATAAAGTCGTAAAGGTAAAACTAAAACCATTGAAAATCTTTCCCTTTATTGCAGCTGTACAATGAAATTTAACCGAGTAGCACCGAATTCAATATGACAAAATTACACCATAGTTTACTATCCATAAAATAGTCTTTGACATTATCTTTGGCTTTGTCTATTAATCAAATCCAACAATAAAACATCCAAAAATGTATTTTAATTGGAATTTGTAGGGAGAAAAATATAGATTTTGTCTAAATTATTAGAAAAATGTCAGCAGTGGAGGCAGCTTGCTGCTCATGCAGAACATGAGAGATAAATTTGAGGGAAATAATAATCCGGGGTCTCTGGGTTCAGGCTCCTCCAGTAATATTTCAGAACTAACCCCTCGGTAAACTTTTAAAGGAAAATTTGTTAAGAGAAAAAAAATGGTAATAATTCTTTCATCTTAAAGGCCAGTTACATGAAGACACATTTAAAGTGCACTATGTTTTAGATAATTAACGTTGAAACAGTCGTAGATTACTTTTTTATGACCCCATAGTAAGAAATGTGATCAATCATCCATACTAGATTTGTCCTGGCTGGGGTTATAAGGTTTGAGCTTTTGGTTCCAACAAAGGTTGCAGTTTTTACTAGTTGTTGTGCCAGTGGAGGCCTTAACTCTCAGCCATGATGTTTTAGATGGTGAGTCTACATGAAACAATTCTCTGGAACCACATGGAAAGTCTTGAAGACTGAACTGGTGCTTGGATTGTACCAGACATGTCAGGATCCTTTAAAGTTTTGTACACGAGCCTTCATGGAATGAAGAAAGTGGATCAAAAAACACAAAATCTGTAATTTGTTACACTAGAATTTGTTAAGCTTTATAGAATACATTTTTTAATTTGATTTAAACCAACAAGTTTAACTTTATTTAAGTGTTTTTTAAACTACATTAATTAAAAAAAAAAAAACAAAAAAAAAACATTCAAATTACTTATAGAACGTATTCATATGAACATAATTTTTTTACTTTGGTTCAACTTCATAATTTTCTTTGGATTTATTGAATATTTTTTACTCTAAATTTAGTTACTAAATTGCTGTAATTTGTTACAATAGAATTTGTTAAGCTTTATAGAATACATTTTTTTAAATTTGATTTAAACCAATATTTAACTTGGT